>NC_056734.1:768302674-768357674 GCF_019279795.1 Protopterus annectens | reverse complement strand
GAGCAACCAGTGGCACAGAAGGTAATGACACCCTGATTCTGTCTTTAAATAAGTCAGCTGTTTGAGGTCAGCTAGCTGAAGAGTATTAAGGACATATTTTGGATTCAGTGCCAGATGAGGCCTGATCCAGGCTGTACAACTTGTTTATCAAGAAGAGCTTGAGTTCCCTGCAGCAAATACTTTTCCCTCTCGGGTGCTGGATTCACCAGCGCTGGTTACATTCACTACCTCACCTTTTTCACAGTAGCAATTTTACTTCATCATGGCCATGCCCATGATGTTGGTGGTGGTTTGTGCTACTTTTGAAAAGTTTGATACAGTTCTTCACTGTTGTTGGCAACAGAGGGCCCCACAGCAGATGGCAGTCCATTATTTGTACAATTTCTTAATTGTGGGGAATGGGGCTGATGGCATCAAGGAAGGCATGAAGCTTTTTGCCCTACTGTGCTACAAACTAGTAGTTCCTTTGGCAAAAGACAAGAAGGAAGGCACTGTCAAGTTGTTGGCATTTTTTGGTGTAGAAGTGGATATATTGGTCTCTACCTCTACGTACCCAGAACCTAATTTATCCCATTTGCAAGCAGAAATTAATAACTTGTTATTATCCAGGAAGGTTAGGATACATGAGGTCATAGAATTTTGGGGTTTTCAGTTTTGCAGGCAGGGCAGTGGCTCTGGGAAGGTTTTTACTAGTGCATTGCTCAACTTGTCAAAGGGTGGCAAGCAATGTCACCATAGGGTTAGAGTGACAAAACGGATAAAGGAGGACCTGTGCAGTTGGTGTTTTTTCCTGTCAGAGTACAATGAACTTTCCAATTGGCAGAATGATTGGTCCTTGTCTCTGGTCATGCACCTGTTTACAGATGTAGTGGGCGATGCTGGGATGGGGAGTATTTCTAGGGTCAATAGTTTTTAGCCTCATGGACATCTTCCTGGTCCCCTGAGGTGGAGTGATGTCACTTTTCTTGAACCTACACATACTTGGGTGGCGAGTATAGTGTAGTGGGAACACTTTCACAACAAAAGAGTGGGATAATCAGGCTGTGGTATTGGTGCTCTGCAGAAAGCCATCCAAATCTAGGTGGTTTCACTCATTATTAAGGCTGTTTGTTTTCCATAGTCTTCAGAATAATTTGTCATTTATGGATAGGTACATCCCAGGAAAGTACATAAATGCAGCTGATAGTCTTTTTCAGTTGTAGCTCTCCATATTTTGCATTTTGGCCATAGACATGTAGGAGTAGCCCACTAGCATCCTGCCTCACCAAACCAGTTACTGAAAACCAGTACACAGGCTAGAAAACAAATAAGGATCTGGTCTGAGGAAGCAATTTCAGCTCAACAAGACTGCTTTGACTCTACAGACTGGTCAGTGTTTAGAGTGGCTGCTGTGACAAACAACCATGTTGACTTGGACACATACACTGAGTCAGTAACAGCTTACATTTCTAAGTGTGTGGAGAATGTAACAAACACCAAACTCATCACCATATGGGCAAATCAAAAACCTTGGCTAACAACTGAGGTGTATGAACTCTTGAAAGAAAGAAATTCAGCTTTCAAATCCCAAGATATAGAAGCTTTAAGTGTGGCCAGAGCCAAACTGAATAAAAGTATCAAAGAGGCGAAAAGATCCTATGGCAAAAAAATCCAAAATCACTTCAGGGACCAGAAGGATACCAGGCAACTATGGAAAGGAATTCAAACCATCACCGACTACAAGCCTGCATCAGCTTCTTGTGATGATAGTATTGAGTTTCTGAACCAACTGAACAAATTCTTCAGTAGGTTTGATGCTGACAACAAAACAACAACATACATAATCCCTGAGGACAAGGAGCAGCAGTGCTGAGCTTCAGTACAATTGATGTCACCAGATCACTAAAATGTGTCAACCTTAGGAAAGCAGCTGGCGCTGACAACATCATGGGCAGGGTACTAAGGGAATGCGTGACCGAACTGGCTCCAGTACTCAGTGACATCTTCAACACCTCACTCCATCTAACCAGTGTTCCGAAATGCTTCAAGGAGATGACTATCATTCCTCTACCCAAGAAACCACAGACAACAACTCTGAATGACTACTGACCAGTTGCTTTAACCTCGACAGTAATGAAGTCTCTGGAGAGGCTGGTCAAAGATCATATAGCCTCAATCTTACCTGTGACGTAGGACACACTGCAATTCGCATACAGGATAAACCACAGTACAGGGGATGCCATCTCACTAGTTGTCCATGAAACATTGACCCACTTAGAAAGAAAAAACTGCATGCAAGCCTGCTATTCATTTCACTTCTGCTTTCAACACTGTCATCCCTCAGAATCTGATATTGATGCTACTTCAACTGGGCATAGAATCTCATTTATGCAACTGGATTCTGATTTTCCTTACTGAAAGGCGTCAAAAGGTTAGTGTGGGAGACAACAGCACTGGAAGCATCATACTGAACACAGGAGTACTGCAAGTGTATGTCTTAAGCCCTCTACTTTTCACTCTGCTGACACATGATTGCATGGCCACACATGAGACGAATAGAATCATCAAATTCACGGATGATGCCACTGTTATAGGCTTGATCAAAGACGGACAGGAGGAGACCTACAGGAAAGAGATTGATCAACTGTCTGGTGTGACAGCAACAATCTGGAACTGAATGTCAGCAAGACAAAGGAGTTGATTGTTGATTTCAGAAGATCTCAAGTACCACAGAAACCTCTAGTGATGAAAGGGATTATAGTGGAAAGGGTCAAGAGTACAAAGTTCTTGGGTGTTCATATCATGGAGAACTTATCCTGGTCAGTCTATGTATCCAGCGCTGCCAAAAAAGCTCATCAATGCTTATACTTTCTAAGAAACTTAGGAAGGGAAAATTACCAAGCTCCATACTTCAGACCTTTTATAGGGGCAACCTTGAAAGTGTCCTGACCAACAGTATTACAGTCTGGTATGGGAGCTGTAACAATCAGGATCGAAAGGCACTCTAGAGAGTTGTAAGGACAGCAGAAAGAATCATTGGCACCTCCCTTACACCTCTGCAGGAGCTACACAAATGCAGGTGCATCAACAGGGCGAAAAAGATTTCCAGTGATCGAACACATCCTGCCAATGGTCTGTACACTCATCTGTCTTCAGGCAGTAGATGCAGAAGCTTGCATTGTAAGACCACCAGACTAAAAAACTGTTACTTTCCACTCTCCATTAGACTGTTGAACTCTTGGGGAAAAACAAACCATGACATCTGTTACATAACTACCCTATCAAGAGGCTTATTTTATGGATGTGCAATAACTAAGTGCAATACTAAGGTAGCTCCCTATACACTGAGGACTGTAAAGTGCAATAAACAAACTGCAATAATTCAGTCTAATCATAGATATGCTATTGTTTCAAATATTGTTCCTTGTCTTCCTTGTCTCCTGTTCTGGGATGGGTGTGGGTCACTGCTGTCCTACTTTATTTACTAATTGCTACTTATTAAAATAGTACTGTGATATCTTATTAATTTTTCTCTATCTATATGTGCAACTGTTTTCTGCATTGAGAAAAAAGCATTATAATGTCATTCAGCTGCACTGTGTAGTTTTGAATGACAATAAAGATTTCTTTGACTTTGACTCACTTCTGGTTAAATGGCATAAAATAATTATGTGGCTAGTTTCAAACACCTGGGGGGAAAGTATCAATAATTTATATAGAGGTGCCCGATTCTGCTGAATTTTGTAGAAGCTTACTGCTGGCAGAGAGGATTTAGTGACCATTGATAATCAGCTGATATCTATTGTCAAGATATATGTTGAATGAACCTGTTAAAACTCTGTTTGTCCACCTAGTGCCTCTCAGTCTGCTGGATAAGATACTAGGCTCACAGATTTAACTAAGTCCTAGGTAATGATAGATTGGGAGAAGGTAATCAGGTGTTCTAGGGATGGCAAGTAGCCCATTAGCAAGAACCTACTGTACAGCATATTAAAGGGAGCTCATGTTATTCTCATGGATTATCACTTATACGTTGTCTGCGCCATACTTCTGTGCTGGCTTTACTCGGGGAAGGGGGTTGCTTTCAGTTTGACAAACTCCTTTTTTCATTAACTCGCGGTTATGTATATGTCTATGAGCAGACTGTTGTTATTTGGTTATGTAAGTCCAAAGCTGAACAATGGAGTCAAGTTTGCCTGGTTATTTAAGACAGGACATCCTGCCCTTTCCTTTGTACAATTCTTTGGGCAAAGGCCCTCAACAGATTATGTGGTAGGATCCTTTATTCATAGTTAGTGCTCAGGTTTCCCATCAGCAGGGTGATTTCTCCTAGGGAGATGAACAGCCTTATCCTTAGAGCCTGGGCTGTAGAGGACCTCCCTACACTGGATATCTCAACACATTTGTTTCATATTAGTAGTTAGATCTGGCCCTGGAGGGGTAATCCGTTGATGTCATTAAAGAACCAGTCATTGGCATCCTCAACTTTTCTTCATCATGTCAGGTAGGGTTAGCCAACTATCAAGTCTAATGGTTGTCATTTGTGTTTTATTGCAGATGCTATTCAAACTGTCACTCTTGGCCAACCTTTCATTACATTAGTATCTAAGCGAGCATCAGTAATGCCCAATCATTTGAATTTGGGGCTGGATCCTTCCTCTGTAAAAATCATATGGAAAGGCTACACTGGTTTATATTGTACACATTTACTGATGACTCTTGATAGTGTATTCAACAAGTTAGACAGCCACATCTGTTGTTAATTCACACTGGTACAGCAGTCTTTCCCACAGACTGTGATGGTTTGGTCAGCTATCATTCTCAGACTTTAATGGTCTACCATGTTAATTCCTGCAACAGCTGAGTCAGCTCACAATTTTCTTTATAACAGAATATCCAGAGCAACTGCTTTATTTAGGTTTTCAGGTCTTACAATATTGGGATTTCCTGGATAAGAACGCTGTGTTATTTTGGTCAGATGATATTTATTTATTGGTTATGGTCATGAGTTGGTTAAACTTCATTTATCATTTTGTGTACAAGATGGTTTACAAATTTCACAGGTTAACACTATTTAGATGTTATTAAGTTTAAGTCTGTGTAGTCCACCTTTATTTAATTACTTACAGTTGCAGGTTGTCAATTATCAGCAATAAGCAGTTAGCAAGTATGGTTTATTGTAAGCTATTGATTTGTTACATCTGTTGACCGATGTTTATGGATGGACCACATTAAGTAGTAAAATACCCCTATCTAGAATGGCCTGGAGGACAAGAGTGACACTTTACAATCAGGAAAGGGGGGCAGGCAGTCTCCACCTGGTGGGAGATTATGGGGTGGCATACATCCCTTGCACATATCACTCCCAATTTCCTGGGCCATTGGGTTATGGTCTGGATGAGTGAGTGCTGAATCACAATAATGTATAGTGTGCCAAAAAGCACTAGGATGGACAAGCCAGCCTGGGTTGGTGAGGTGGATACACTTCCCAGATTAGACTGCCCAGAAGGTTTAGTTAGAACTTAGTTGCCCTGCCATTGCAATAAGTTGCTTTGGTTATAGTAACTATAAAGAGTTCAATGGCATTATGTCAATATTTTGGTCACAATGGCTATATTGGTTGGTGTCTTTTGGGAGCAGACTGGGAACAAATATCCTTTGCTCATGGAGACATTGGTCTCTGGAGCCACAAGGGATAAAGGGGGCATATTTTCCCCTTTTCAATCAGTGTTTAACATAGGGGGTGGCAGTGCTGTTTCAGAAGAGCTCACTTCCCCCTCCCAAATAGCTATGTGAAGTGTAATAGTAGGGCAGCCTTTCTTCCTTGCATTCTCCCCTGCTTTCCTGGGCCATTGGGCTGGCACAATGATTGGGATGAGTGAGCAATTCAAGTAGTGCAACCCAATAATGTATAACATGCCATGTGGCACTGCACCAGACAAGCCAGCCAGGAAGCAGTTGACATGGTACATGAATCAAACTGCCTATGAGGTTTAATTACAGCTTCATAATACTATCATTACAATTATTTGCCTTGATTATAATAACAACAAATGGTTCAATTGCATTGTGCCAGTTCAATAAAATGGACCAACTGTCTATGTTGGTTAATGTTCTTTTTGGGAGTGGGCCGTGGATGGATACTAGTTACTGTAAGAATGGGGTCACTTTACAGTGAAGTTAAAGATGGAGATAAAGCAATATACACCTCAATGAGAGATGCTAGAATAGCTATTAACACACTGGAGTGAGTACTAAAGGAATTGCTAAATATTTTTGCATTTTATAGGTGTGAAAATGAAAAGCTATGAAACAGAGAAGAAAAACAAGAGCTGGAAGGTCTTTTAGATAAAAAATAGTTTATATATCAATTCGTGAAAGACAAATATTTTATAATTCCCTAGACTATCAAAAGATAGTGGGTGTAAGAATGTGTCAACAGAGGAGACAGTAGGTTATTGCAGGACTTAAAAGTGAAGAATGGTTGCAAAATATTTGGACCTGTGATGATAGCAAAATCCATTAGGCAATAATATACGTTGTTATATAAACACAAGCAAATGTGTTCAAAGGGATGAAGTAAGAATTTTTGTAAACTGTGAGACTACCGAGACCTACTCAGGAAGATGCAAGCAGGATAATGGAACCTATAGCTTTAGAGTAATTCAAGGATTTTTTGAAAGACAGGTGAGAGGTAAGACACCAGGGAGAGATGGTATTCCAGCTAAATGTTGGATTGTTTCAACAGAAGAGGTGCTAACAGAATTAGTGTGGTTCTGTAATATCATATTAAAAATGAAACTGATCTCTTTATCATGGCAAGAGTTGGTAGTAATGGTGGTATCAAAACAGGGCAAGCCTCTAAGTATGTTGTCCTCATATAAGCTAATACCACTACTTATTATAAGTTCTTTATGGCTATTTTGACAAAATGGGTAATTACAGTAATGTCACAATTAGTGGACAGTAATCACTACTGATGAATGCATAGAGGCTACAAAAATGTTTATAGGAAGTTTTAATGCCAAGAATACTTTCTGTAGAGTGGATTGTTATTGTGTGATGTAAATATTATTGGAGTTTTGAATTCCACTTAAGTCTATTGATCTGTTAATTATTCATTCGCATTCAAAGGCTATAGTTGAAATACATGCAGATATGGCAGTGAGCATGAAAATATCTAGAGATATTCAGTAGGGTTATCAATGTTTACCAAATCTCTTAACATTCTGCCTCCAGAATTAGAGACAAAGCAAAAATTAATTATTGAAAATACCCTAAGTTAGAGACTCTCAGAAATAATGACCATATTATCTAAGAGGTTCTCAAACGTGTCTCATTTAAAATTACTGAGCAAAGGTTAGAGCAAAATTAGTGGTATCTGTACAAATTTGGAACAATTGAGAGGATTAATTGTCACCAGTACTAATTGTGCTGTATTTAGAGCTAACAATGTGAGTTAGAACATCTAAACGAAAAGGCAACAAAATTACACGGGAAGAATTTAAAATGTCATCATTTGTGGACGTGTCACTATATTTAACTGATATGAATAATAAAGGTAGGAGCAGGTTATTTCAGATTGTTAAATGAATTTGTGAAGTTGTTGTGTTACAATTTAAATTGAACAAAAGCAAGAAAAGTGACACTAAATTATTCTCCTTCTTCAGTGATGCCGAACGTTTATGATTATTTCTGAAGGATGACTCTATCAAATATATGGACATCTGGTTTGGAAATACTTAAAACAATCTGTAAGTAGTACACTTGAGAATTTAGAGAATAAATTAGGAGAAGATTGTGACATGGAAAATGATTGGTTGGCTTAGAAATTCATAATAAGATTAAAAGTGGCACATATTTTATGTTATCTTTGTTGCAGTATACATTTCAAACCTTCCCAAATGAACTGCTAGAATTGTTTTTTGAAGTCGGTAAACTACGATATGTGGTAATATCTGGGAATAAATCCATAATGAAATGTACAAGTTAATACCATCAAAACTTTGCAGTGAACGAAATGTACCTGGCCATGAGTTATATTATGATGTCACATGTCTTATGCTATATTTACTATCAATTTAAAGTTATGATGCAATGTGGAAGCTATTATTTGGTTTGATGATGAGAGAGGAAGATGGATTTGATAGGTAAGCTTTTTCTTGATGTTGTATCAGAATAAAATTAAGTAGTCACAAATGTCAATGCAGGCCATACATTTTGCACAATCTATTACATAGAAGAGAGACTTTACTCTTGATAAGATACTAGTTCCATGTAGGAAGAAGTGGATTGGCTTTGCTAGAAGATACATGTCTGAAACGCTGGAGAGGGCGGAAAATGCAAGAAAATTATTGAGAGCCAATGAAACAGGAAGAACACTGATGTTAACTGAGGGCTGGTGCAGCATAGAAGTGTATTTATTTATTTATTTGTTTATTTATTTAATTTTTTTGCAAATAGAATATGGATGTTTGATAAGTATAAGCTCAGCATATAGGAGTAACCTTTTTAGAAAAAAGACATCATTGCCATAAATGTTGCACTATTAGATACAAATACCCAGTTTATAGGGGGTTTTATTTTTCGGGTCAAGACGTTAAGGTAGTGTAATGTAAAGAAATTGGGTAAAGAAAAGAATGGTGTCAATTGTTTGTAGCGAAAACTATGAATAAATGGAGGACTGTTTGATATCAAGTTATGCTAAAAAATTGCATTGTTTTAGTACATTTGAATGGCAGTATCTCTTCACAAATATTTTTTATTCACCACTGAGGATGAAGAAGATGCTGCTGGGTATGGATGTTCAGAGTTGGAGGTATGATCAGTGCTATTTGGCATACAGAAATATATTTCAGTATTACTCATCTGTAGTGATATTTAACTGACAGATTTACTTTATTAATTTCTGAAAAAAGGATTTGGAAATTACTGGAAAAAAACTGTGTTGTTGGGATGGGTCATCATAATATAGATAATGTTAGTGACTAAGAAAATGATTACTTAGATTTGGAAATCCAAGACTCTACTGTTAAAAATGTAATAATGATGCTGGATGAACAGAGAGTTGGCCCAGTAGTCAGGGATTTTGGGACACACATAGACAGAAGTCTATCCTTTGACCATCAAGTGTTTACATTAGTGAGGAAATCTATAATGTGCAACTTACAAACAAAGGTATGGCATCTAGGTCCAAGGAAGTCATTGTTCCACTGGATTCAGCAGTCATCAGACCTATCATTGAGTACAGTACTCCTTTAGTATGTGTCTAACCAGGTATATCCAACAATTGGAATGTCCACACAAGTTCCTCACTAAAAGCTTTCCTCTACAGGCCTCCACTGAAAAAAGGGCTTTTGCTCAGATGGACTATCTCAGTTAACAAATGTCAAATAAATAAATAAATAAATACAGGGTGTAAGTAGCACATTTTTGCAGACCACCTCAAGGCCCTATCCCTGTATTATGTTTCCTACCGGCTGTTGAGGGGTGATCTGGCATACAAGGCATTGTCTGATCCCACTCTGATGGATCTTCTGCAATTACGCAAAACAAACAGCATGAGACTTACCCATTCTAAAGACTTAAACATTGCCTGTGATTTAAATAGGACCTGCTGGAGAGACAGGTATGTATCCCTGAGACTACCCCGTCTCTGGAATAAGCATCCATCTGAAGCAGAATTGATCCCTAACCCAATTTAAGTGTGACTAGGACAATTGGATGGAGAACAGGAAATTCATCCCTGGTTTAGCACCAGTGTCCCTAATGGACACAGGCATCTCCCAGGCTCCTACTTGTAAATGTTTCATCTCCCAAGCTCCTGCTTACACTTATCAAGGATACCAGATATTGTCAGAGATCTGAAATACATGGCTAGACATAAAAAGGCCTTTGTGGTCGTTAGCCTAATAGACACCTAAAAACCTATGAGTCTATGAAATTTAGAAAGGTTAAATAGCAAAGAAAACCTATTGTAAAAGTATATTCCTAAGTGGTTATCTCAGAATATTTATAGACAAATATTAATGACTGATTTGTGTTGCAGATGGGATGTCAGATAGGATTGCTAGAAACCACTCAATAGGAAGGTGCTGTTTTTCTTTTGTTTACTACTTTGTCAGTAGTAGAAACAAAGAAAACATTTCTGCTTTATAATGTTAAGCCATATTAAGAAGTAAAGATGTAAAGATTCAAACATAGGTGGGAATTTGGGCCAGAAAAGTAATACTGTTGTTTAATGATTGTTCTATTTTTTTCTCCCTAGTAAAATATGCTGTGTGATCCACATTTTTAAAAATATATCAAAAGGTGCACCAATTAGATTATAGGAAATGTTAAACATAAAATAGAGTTAAAGAAGAATGTTTCATATCTAATCATATATTAGAGTTGTAATTTTTACTGTTAAAATGTTTTGGTAATTTATTTTTATGATTAATGTTTAAAAGAAGTGTTTTCATAAAAAAATTCTAAGGATATCAATTTGAGTCATCAGAATGATAACAGGCAATTTATTCTGCTACATATATGGCCTTACTTTGTCATTGAGCAAATGTATTTAGTGTTACCTCAAATATTTTAATTTCTATTGCATGCACCATTTATTTTTATTTTTATACTCCCTAAACTAGCTCTTGAAATTATTTTTAGTATTTTTTTAATATTTCAATATTATTACAGTTATTGACTCATACTTTCTTAATCCTTGCTATCATGGACTTTCTGTACTTCTTATTCGGGTCTATATTATATCATTGAACACATAAAAAAGCAAATGATGAATAATCGAACCCATGTAAGCGAAAGCTTACAATCTCGAAAGCTGAGAACAGCGATTTTTTCCAAGTGAAAAAATCGCTGTTCCAAAAAAAAAAAAAAAAAAAAAAAAATTGAAATAATACATAAACACCACACTCACCCCACTTAAATATACCAACTCCGAGATTGCACTACAGTGCCGAAAATGGCAAAGTAACGGAAGCAGCCAAGCAAATTCTTTCCCTGGGAAAGAATTCGCTTAAAAGCCACTTCGCTATTTTGCGTTTTCATTGTTTTAAGTTTGACCAAGATGAATTTGATATAATGCATCTTCGGTCATCTAATAGGAACCCTCTTATTCTTAGGCATTGTTCCTTTCTGTGTTGTTTGATACTGTTTACTATTACTGCAATATTTGATTTGAGTGCTGTTCACCTCAAACTCCCTACACTTTCTGCAAAAATGTAATCTCTTTCAGTTTCATTAGAATTTATCCAGTCAGTATCTCCATAATATTATTTTCCTTGTATCTGTCTTGTATCTCACAGGTTAATATGAATGGCAAGATGCTCTGTTAAATGGGACTAAATGTTATTTGCGACATGTTTCCAATGGTGTTAAGCACCCACTCCTTGCTTACATGACATTTTAATATTAAATGAGTCATTTGCCTTTAATAGGTATAGTCCCAACCAATATAACCAGTCAGGGAATATTAACAATTAATCTGTTCATGTTCACGAGATTTGGGAGACATAAATTGAAAGGTGAATATTTAATACAGCACACACACTGATTGAAACTGTAGACTCATTTAAAGACCTGGGTATATGAGTAGATTCAACTATGAGTTTTTATAATCATATCAACCAATTGGTTAATGATAGTTATAGAACTAACGGGTGTATAAAAATATTTATAAAATCTAGGAAGTCAAAACTAATGAAGTCATTGTTTGTTAGTTACGTTAGACCCAAACGTGAGAATGGAATACCAATATGGAAACCCTATAGGAAAACAAGCATGAGTAAACTGGAAAGAGTACAATGGAAATATACCAAGTGTATCCATGGATGTGCATACAGTTAGTGACAGACAGACAGTCAGTGTGTCTGCATTTAAGGAGAAGCTAGGCAGTCTGTCACACTGCTTAACTTGGAGATGGCATTTGTTTGACAAAAGGGGTCGGCATTGGGAGACGAATGTTCTTTTTCCTAGCCTTATCTACTTGTTGAGTATATTTACATCTCTGTTTCTAGTCTTAGGTTCAGTTTATGCAGGCATAAGAGTTCTTGGAATACTGGATCCCTTACAGCCCTATACGCAAGTCACAGATCACACCTAAGGACTTTATATGAGACTGAGTATAGGTACAACATCTCCAATCTTTGTTGGCAGGTCATATCTTTTAAGTCCATAATCTTTTTTTTTTTTTGTTACAAACATCTGGTGTCTCTGTATTTGCTTTATATGCTTAGTAAGGTACATCCCAAAGGGGCACTGTGCTCAACATTGGGTCCAGTCAGTGTGGGGTACAAGCAGATGAGGACTTCTTTTGATCTAAGGATTTCCTAATCACTGTTGCAATGTGATGGTCAAACGTGAGGGAGATGGACTCCCAAATGCTTATGCCTCTCACAGTCTTTTCATTTTAAAGCTGTGTGTTATGTATGGTATAATTTGAAGCTAGGGGTTCCTTACCAAATGCTACAAAGTTATACTTTTTGGTGATGAGTTTGAGTCCATGTTTAGTATACCTGCTATTACCACAACTGAGAGTCATTCATAACATACTTTATAAAACTCAAAAACATTCTGCATTAACAAATTTAGTATAAAAATACATCTGGCAAGTTGGTAAGTTTGCATTCTCAGTTTTTTTTTTGCAAAGCATTATAATATTATGCAAACAGAAGTCTCTACCACACAAAATTATAAAGAGTTTATAACATCAAAAATAATACCTAGTATTTTCCTTGCATAAAAATAACTAACTAATTATATAGTCAGTCCTCATGTCAGAAATCCTTGTAGGTCATTGGATTTCTACATTCCCACACCTACCCAAAATAATGACATAATCCTCTTTTATCTTTATCCCTTTTATCCTCATCACACCAGTAACACCCACATTATGTCTTTAATCTTAAAGTTTCACAAGATAAACTAAGATTTTTTCTGCTGTTTTTTTTTTCTGTATTTCTAAAGTGTAGCACTTCACTTAATGTACAGTCTGTTATGTACACTCTAATTAGTTGTAAAAGTGTACTATACACAGCTCTCGATATCATGATATTAAGAAACTTACATCATGTGTGGCCTGCTATTGATTCTTTGCAGTTTTTGATTCTATTTGAATTGTATATTATGCAGTGTTAAACAGACAATTTTCTTTGTGAGAAAAATTATTACTGCAAATAATAACATACATGTTTTTAAATATGCACTTATCTAGCATATTTCAATAGCCTTGTATTTTACTTGACTTACAACTGATCTTTTGACTTTGTACGGAGATTTTAGCTGTATTCTGTACTATATGTGTTTTGAAGATTTTCTTCCTGTGATAGCACTGAAAACAGGCTGTTGCTGCCTAGTTGGAATATCACTATTTAAATGTAAATAAATAAAGCAACTCATTAGAGCGACAAAGTGTTACTGGATTTAAAAATTCAGGAATAAAACACTGTACACTGTCTTCCGAGGTGATTTCTAATATCCGTCTATTGACTGGGAAATGTTCACCACCACTCATGCACAAGCACAGAGATTACTGAACTCTGTGAGTATAAATGCCCTGAAAAAAAGGGTTAAACTGCCCAGCAGAAGAAACAACATCTTGGACCTTGTCCTTACCAGTATGGGGGTAAAGTCCGTGATCCCCTGTGTATCATTATCTGTCATTAAGGTCTGACCTTAAAACTGTCTCATTTGAAATAAACTTGTAGTAAGAGACCTCCTCCACCCATGATACAGTTAGAAATTTCTCAAAGATAAACTATCTGCTTCTAAGTGACTTGTTTCAAATCCCCACCAAACCCTGAAAATTCAGCGGAATCATGTACCAGTGTACTGTACTAGCATGGAAACAGATACATAGAGGCAGCTGTTTCCTGCAGAAATAAGTGCAGAACAAATTACAGAAATAAACCGCCATGTTGGAACTATAATATTGAAAACAATAAGAGGAAGAAAATAGTGATCAAAAGTAGGAAAAGTAGTTCCCAAAATATTAGAGATCTTGTCATTAAATTAAATAAACAACTCAGGTGCCTAGTTAAAGCCACCAAAGCCATGTTTAAGGTGAAGATAGCCACACAGGCTAAAGATACGTTCAAGGCCTTTTTTAGCTATGCTGGTAATCAAAGAAGCACAGTTCCAAAATGCAACAATGCATTGAGATGATTTTAAACGATGCTACCATTTCTGAAGATGAAGATGAAGATATAAGTAACCTATTGACTGGCAAATGCACCTCAAACTTTACACCTCTCTTCACTCTGCCTTTCCCACAAGAGATAGGTTCGTAAGTTCATAGGAGGTTCATAGGCTAGCAGCCCTAGAGCCTTTACATGCCTAGCCATATTTATTCTGAACTGCCCAATTGGTGGTGGTTAGGTGAGTGAGGTTCGCAGAAGTAAGGGTCTGTGGTAGTGACATCCTCTATCCAGGAGGGAGATGGGCACCACCCCAGGAGTGAATATATGCAGTCACCCATCCATTGATCTAGGCTGAGTTTGAAGAGGGTCAGGGAAGGCCTCTACGATTGGATGGGAGAAAGGAAATTCACCCCGGGGATCACGTCAGTCGCCCTGCTAGACAGGGGTCCAGGGAAGTAAATAGTGTGGGAAGAAACAGCCAGGGAATTGTTATGGCTAGGTTTGTATAGGCCCTAGGGCTGATAGCCTAGTACCAACCTATGAACCTATGACTCTATTTCACATGAAATGGAAGGTTGTTCCAGAGAAAGGGCAGTCTCTGGGAGATGTATCTATCTCTCCAGCATGACCTGTTCATGCCATATACCTGAAACTGGCACTCACCCTAGCTATCATACATGACTAAGTTATAAAAGCCCTTTCAAAAGCTAAAAATACTGCATTGATGAGTCCTGACAATATCCCCGGATGCATCTTGAATAGCATGAAGCATGAATTATTTAAGACCTTAACAACACTGTTCAACCATAGCTTCAACACAGGCTTTGTACCAAGTGAGTGGAGAACAGTGCCTGGCATAAGGAAGGACCCTCGAGAGATATGGGCAATTGCAGAACCATAAGTCTGTAAAGCAATAGAAAGGATTATCATGGAGTTAATCAATAAAGACACAGGGACCCTCCAAATACTGGATCTGTCTTAATTCACTTTTATCAAATGCAGGTCATGCTTACTCAGTCTGATGCACTTCTTTCAAAGAGTCACCAAGACAATGGATGAAGTTAAAACAGTGCACACCACCTACCTTGAACTGCCCAAGGCCTTTGACACAATCCACCACTCAGGCTTAGTGGAAAAAGTTAAGAATACTAGGAATAATTCCATAGATCACACATAGATCACCAATTGTCTCACAGATATAATGCAAAAGATCAAAAAAGGGGAACCTACCTACCCCCCAAAAAAACAGTCACCATTAGAGTCCCCCATGACTCATTGCTGAGACCTCTCCTTTTTGATATCTACTTCTCTGAAGTTATATACTGAATGACTCTGGCTGACTGCATCTGCAGATGACTGCAAGCTATCTCAGTACAGAATATCCAAAAGACTTAGCCATCCTGCAGGAAAGATTATCCCAAACAACTACTGCCAGAATCACAGACTAAATGCCAAAAAATGAATTCCAGTATCCTTTGGTTAGTCCACTCCCCCTTGCAATTACAATATATAACTTTTGACCAACATGTGTCCGCTGTGGTGAGGAAGTCCTTTTATACTGCACAGCTGATTAACAGAGATGGTATTGTCCCCCTCTCTATTCAGTTCACATAAGGCCAATCATTGAGTATAACACTCTCTTTGCATGTATCTATTGAGACGTAAGCAACAGCTGGAAAACTCAGAGATGCCAAACAATACCCATTTTAAAACTTTTGACATACATGGACCATCTGAAAGCCCTGCTACTATACCCAGTCTCTTACAGACTGCTAAGAGGTGACCTGTGTTTGGCATACAAGGCATCCTCTGACCTAGCCCTGACAGACTAACTGCACATCATCAAATCAAATGGCACTAGAGATACTTGGTCTAGAGATCTAAACCTCCACTGGAACATCAACAAAATGGTCTGGAGAGGCAAGTATATCTTTCAGAGGTTACCAGTGCTCTGGAACAGACTCCTTATCTATGCAAAACAAATCTCATCCTTGTCCATATTCACACATAATGAATGAGAAATAGGAAATTTACCTCAGGGTTGCCCCCATGCTACTCATGGACAGATATAGCATTTAAATTATACATATGCTTTGGCCCCTTATAAATATCGACAGTATCAACCTAGTTATTATCACTACATGTAATATGAATCTAGTCCGTGAAAGGGTAAGGGTAATCAAAACATGAAATGGGTAGGGAAATTTGGCTAGGCTTAAAAGGGCACTCAAGGACTTATAGCTTTGTGCTAATCTGTGAACCTATTAAGATATGCTTTCAACACATCATAAAAAACATTGGGGAAAACAAAAGCAATATGCTGATTTATCAGACTAGGTGGGACAGTGTGCAAGAGAAGAAATCTAATAGCTGTGATGATAATACTGCATATAGTTTGATCTAACAAGATATTATGAGAGCCTGTGCCTGTGTTTACTCCTTATGAGCTTAAAAGTATCCCAGTGCATCCACTTAAGTATTCTATAAGGCCATTAAGACATAATTCCTGTAGCATTTTTCAGTGTTTGGCTGCATATGTTCTATCCCCCACAGTTATAGGTAACATCCAAACTGTAATGTGGACATATGAGTTAAAACTAGAGGCTTGCCGAATGATGATCTATATCTCAGACATCATGGTATATTATGGGATACTAACACAGAAAGGGCTGTAATTAATCTTTGCATATAAATAAAACTACAAGGTAAGCCCTACGATAAGAGAACTAAGATGGGGCAGAGAATTTATAAGGGCTGCAGCAACTGCTCTTTACAGCTTTACAGTTATGAAATTCTAATTATTTTTGGGCTCCCGTATGAAATGTTGGCACTCAAAATGCCGAGTGCTGATAAGCAGGGAAAACAAAAAACCAAAAACAGAGAAGAATGAATCTCAGAAATTAACTCTTCTCCTTTAAACTTATTTTTGGAGAGAGGCAAGACCCCCCTACTAATATATAGCAATACTGAGATCACAAAACCTTGGAGAAAAGGGAATATTCTGAGAAATGCCATCTCAGACATAGTATATGTAAGTCTGTTCTTTTGGCCATTCACTCTCCACGTTTTGGGACACGATCTAGTGGGTCCTGACATTTTAAATGGCTACCTTATTTCTGAGATCAAGTACCCGTGATATAAAAACAGTAGAATGGTATACATGTTAAGTTTATGTAGAAGTGGCACTAACTTATGCAGACAGCATATTCAAAAAGTAGAACACAGTCATGTGATAACTCCCAACTGGTGAGTAGTGAAGTAAACACCATAGGAGAGAAGCAAAATAAGATTTCCATACAGGAAATAAGAAATACCCTTAGGTATCAAGCTATTAACTTTTTTGAGAGGTCTAGGTGTTGAAAGGATCTGATGTTTCAGCTACAAGTGCAGGTTAGCATGGGGTATGTGTAGGAAATACCAGTGATTTTTCAGCTCCAAGGTTTCTCTGGAGTTGACATTTTCTTTCCATGTGTGTGTGTGTGTGTGTGTGTGTGTGTGTGTGTGTGTGTGTGTGTGTGTGTGTTTCTGTAAGTTCATCAGTTTCTCCTTGCTCCCAAAAATAAGTTGGTTGAGTGGTAATTCCAAAACAAATACCATTAGGTATTACATTTACCTTTGCCATTGTGACCCTGGGCATGGATGAGAGGATCAGATTAATTACTGAATTAAAATATTTAGTAACAAAAAAGCTCCATACTTTCCACAGGGCTCACATGTCAGTCTCCTATATCCCATCCATATTCCCGAAAACGAATGAGAAGACATTGGAAGCTGTAGAAGTATGAACTAATGCAAATAGATTCACATTGACTTGCTATCTAAAGAAACATACATTTTTTTTCAGTCATCATTGGCAACACCTTATCTCTGTAATCATCATTCCCCAGAAGAATCCCACAGGGGCACAATACCTGTCCTTTTTTCTTAGCTGTTTGCACTGAAGGACTTACTGATGAAAATTCAAGTTTACAGACTGTTCTCTTTGCAAACGACCTAATTCACCTTTGAGACCCCTCCCCCCACACCCATTTACTAACTTCAGCTCTATAGTGAGCAATTGTCTTCCACTGATGATTTATCAGAGAAAAGTAAATTGTACTCAGAATTTAGTAAATACAGGGATGTCTAGTTCTCCATGAGGAGCTGAGATTACTATCAAACTCCAGCTTTGTAACTTCAGTTGCACTTCCAGCCATACAAATACTTTATAGTCTGCATGAACTTCGATATTTTCTAATTGTTTTCGTAAGTCTGGCCCTTTGTGACATCAAGGACTTTAGCACAAGAGTCCTGTCTATCCGTGGCGGAAGTATGTCTATATGTTCATGGAAATTCATATTCATTACTTCAGTAATGCCATTTATCAATCTTACTGACCCATTTTTCTTTTGCCTCCAGTCTTTCCCAATATCAGTATCTTGTCTAGTGAAATCTATCTTTGAAATATATGCCAAAGTATTTGAATTTTAAATTGATTATCAGAATTTCCAGTGAGCAGTCTAGCTTAATTTCTTTAAGTATTGACTGATTTGATCTTCTGCCAGTCCTTGGAAATCTCAAACGTTATTTGCAACGCAGCAATTCAGAAGCATTGATTTTCCTTCACTGATATACTTACAGTGGAACTCTCACAGCTGTATGTTATTACTGGGAAAACTGTAGCTCTGACTATATGGACCTCTGCTGAAAATTTATCGTTTTTCTTTAATGTGTTATCAAGTTTGCCATAGCTTACCCCCAAGAAGTAAGTGTCTTTATATCTCATGGCTACAGTCACTACCTGCTGAAATCCTTTTATTTATTGACCTGAATGTACCCATAAGGACTTAAAAAGTAAAAAGCCACTGGTATTCAGAAGCCATGTAGCTGAAACATTGGTATGTCCTTCAGGGGTCATTTGCATTTATCCCATGGTTCTCCATTATGAGAATTTTTAAGGTATTACAATGTGAAGACTCTAGCTTGGCTTAGGCTTTTTTGCATTTTTTCAGCATAAATAGAACGTGTTGGAGGGATAGATTTATATCATAAGCAATGCAATTTATATGGAATCATCTTCCTCTCCACATAAGGAAATATACTTTTCTTATACTAATCAAATGTAATCTGGATGAATTGATGAACAACTGCATATTCACCCCTGGTTTCACATCCTTGCCTCTCATAGAGAGGAGCAACATGTAAGTCTTCTGCTCATCTCTTGCTTACTTGTACTTAAAATATAAGGGCTAAAAACTTGATGACAATGAATGGTTAAACATCTAAAAATCCTTACAGATCACTAGCTTAGTAAATACCTATGAACCTAAATAAAATCTGTAATTGTTAACTTCTAAGGGAACATCAGTACAGATTTTTTCCTGCTACCTCTCTAATATGATTCTCTTTTCTCCAGCATATGCTTCACTACAGCACTGAAACCTTCACTAACAGAGCTCTGAACTTCTGCAAATATATGCCTAGTAATTAAACCACACTGAATTAAAAAAAGAACATTACCATACAAATAAATATTGCCAATAACTTTATATGCAACAGGCATTGTATATGTTATATACACAAGACTTAAAACATATAGCAGATAATAAAGACTGTTAGAGAAAAGTGTTCTGTACGGTGGCAGCACATATTATGAAAACAATGAGGGAGTGGAGAAGGGTGGATATAAAGTAGTGGAGATTTGTCAACTCTCAGGAAGAGTAACACATATAGAAGGAGGGTGGAAAAATAGTTTTTCAAACTGAATTTATTGCGGGGCCTGTCATCTAAGATGATAACTTTGATCTTGCTGAATTCAGTAGTGTAATGTTTCTTACTTTAAATCTTTCTACTTGATTTTCACATTTTTAAACTCGTGTTTTGTTTGTTTTTTTCCACATTTTTATTTGTTATGGTTGAAAAAATGCATTTGGTGACTCACCTTCCTAGACATACAGATCAAAACAAATAGAAATAAGCAAACTGACTAATAAATCATAAAACAGACGTGACTTGGATACATGAAAACTGAGGTGGGTGGAAGGAGGCTACCTGGAAAAAGCTGTTATGGCTAGGATGAATTGAAAGAACAGGTCCTGTTCCATCAGCAGCTGTACATCTTTTTATATATAAGCAATAGTTTGCAAGGAAACTTTTTCATGTTTTCTATTGTTATATTCTGTGAAAATGTGCTTATTCAGAACATGTAAAAATGAAATAATAGTTTTAATATTAGCAATAAAACAAAAGTATACAAAAGAAAAAAAGCCAAGAAAAATACCATGGCCTGTGTCAAGCAACAGGACTTAGAAAATATGTTCAAGAAATGTACCATTTTGCAGATTAATGCCCTATCACATCTGCGTGTATATTTCCAGACATACATCATGTACCTCACATCCTACATTGGTAATTTATTATCTAGTTTGAGTAATAAAACATACAAGAATTTAATTTTTAAAAAGAAACTGGATTATCTATCATGATTTATGTTTGTTGAATGTCATTTTTCTATGGCCAAATTTCCTCTAGTATGTAATGTCAGGGAAAGCCTGAAAAGAAGCCATAACCTAGATGGATTATCAGGTCAACAAATTCAAACTGTAAGTATTTTTTTTTTCAGTTTGTCATTTCTGGACTTTTATACTTTTGCAGTAACTAAAAGTTATATATACCAGAAACATGCACAGTCTAGGTTTAGGTGGGCTATAAATGTGACATAAGAGGGTGCTATATGCAAAAAGTCAATGTAGAATTTTAAAAATCCAAGTTGCATTTCCATAACAAAAGAATGCAAACCTAGTCATTGGCATGCCTATTTTGGCTGGACTTAAGATAGTAGAGCACAGTGTTTCCAGTCATTAGCTGTCATACCAGAGATGCAGATACTATTTGGATTTAAAAATGTTTTTTTTTTTTTTCCATGATGTTCACATATGATTAATCACATACTTTTAGATGGACAAAGCTGAAACAAATGTCTGTATAATTACATTAGAGCAATGAAGGAAGGCCTTGAAAAGGTTGACCAAGTGGACAGAAAGACAGACTCATGTTCACTTTAGAACAATGCAAAAGTAAGCCTTTTTATACCACAATAAACTTGATGTGGAGCATCAGTGAAGGTGGGGTGGGGGAACTGATGGAAAAAAACTGAAATAGGACTTGGAGATGTTGATTAATTCTACAGCATGTCACCAGGAGGATTGCAAACGAAGTGTGACAGCAGGGAACACAATGCTTGGGAGTTTCTTCAGCATGACATATTACAGAAACAAACAGGTAATATTTCCCTAATACCAGACTCTGATTAGGCCACACCTTGAGTATTCTATGAAGTTCCTGAGATGGTAATATGAAAAGAATATCATGCTGCTAGAATAAAGTCCTAAAGAAAGTCATCAGAATGGTATGAGAGAGACTAAAGGTAAAGGTTACGTCTAGAAATTACAGCAGCTGGAACTCCTTTCACTACAGATCAGAATATACAAAGATGGCATAATATTGGTCCAGAATATAATGAATTGGAGACATAAAGGCACCAGGCTGGAAAAGAGAGAAGAAGAAAACAATAGGGTCACAAACTGCAGGTTGTAAGAATCAATTGCTGTCTGAATCTGCAGAAGTATTACTTCAGTCAGAAGGCTGAAGGCATATCAATTGGATTACCAAAATAAGATGTGAAGAGGTAATTTATAAAGCCATAGGACAGGTACAGAATGTTTAAGGAGGAAAAAAGGGATTGGAGGAAGGCAAGGTATCTTTAGAATTGTTAGTGCTTCCCACCTTTCATATTTTTTCTACATATTTCAGTATTCTGACATTATCATATCATTGTTTCCATACAAACTTTATACAAAGAATTAATCATACTGAATTAATAACATCATTTCTACTGGATCATTTAATAAGACAGACTTTCTTATTCCCTCTCCTTTTAATTTTGATTATACCCTTTCCAAGTCCCTACCCCCATGTCGTACTACTCCTCCTCGCTTTTCTTCTTTCCAACTACTGATATTCAGTCTGTTGTATCCTCCTTTGGTTCCCATGTCTACATCTTATCTCTTGACTGTCTACTCAGTTTGCGATCTCTCCTATTTTCCTTTTCCCATTTTTCACTTCCTCTGTGACATGTTTTGTTGTACTCCCCCATCTCTTCTTCCAGGATGCGAGGAAAATATTAACTATTTTTAATATATTGCTTGGTGGGTTGTCGCCTTTTTTTCTTCAGTTTTTTGTTCCCTTTGAATCACATTAATACAAGCCTGGTCCTCAGTACTCCATGTACATGCAAGGTCTACCTGCAGCCTCCTACTCCCCTGACTTACTAGGGTGCTGTGGGGCCAATCCTGGTTTTGAGGGTGTCGTGAGGGCTCAGCCATCTATGATTCCATCTGGTGTTTTTCTTTTTATTTGTTTGCCATACCCACTTTTTCCCTTCCCCACCCTCATGCTCACTGGTTGTGTCCAAGGGCCTGTCTGCTCTTTGTAACAAGCCTCCTCTTCAGGAGCATCACCAGTGAGCACCCTCCCCCAAGGAGGGGCATGGTCATCCCTCCCTGCTGCTCCATCAGTTTTTTGAGCCACTAATTGAATCCATGTCAGCTGAACCATAGTTAGCAGCTGGTGGGTTATCACCTTCTGACATGAAATAAATATATTACAATGTAGCAAAACTACAATTCATATACCTCATTCCAGTACTACACCTCCAACAAACGTTTATTTTATATTATTTATATTATGCATTTAATACAAGTATCAATATGTATCAACTATACTTCAGCATGAAAAACTGTCTGGTATTGATGAATACTGCATACAGTATTTATTTAATGAAAACTCTCTACTGGTAATGCAGTTCATTGTATAAATACCAAGATATATCAGCAGACTAAGCTAGGTAAATACATTCGTTAAGTCTGTGGAAACCACATTGCAATTATTTTGAAAAATCATTACAAATTTGTTATGCATTTTTAAAGCTGTTTGCATCTGTAACCCCAGCACATTTTTACACTGTGTAAACATGTACATTCATATTGCCCATCATCTGAAGTAGTCAGATTTGGCTAAATGACAAATGGTCAATAAAAAGTGGTTATTGCATCATTTGTCAGCTCTTCATTTACATGCAAAATCAGCTGGGAAAGAATACTTGAAAAATAGTTCTGCTCTCTGAAACCCTAAACCCAGATTCCATATCAAGGGGGTGGGAGGATGGCAGAATGGTTAAGGTGTTTACCTTGTAGACACAAGGTACAGGGTTTGATTCTCACATGGGGGACTTGGCTAGGCTTAAAATGGCCCACAAGGGCAAATAGCCTAGTATTAATCCATGAACCATGAACCATATATGCTATCTCAAAAGACAACTACCTCAGAACTATGAACAAATTCAATTTCCATGAATAGGCAAATACTCACTTTACTCCAAAGTGTTGTAATCTTGGAGTTTTTATATATATAATTAGCAAAGCTGTAGAGGATGCAAGGAGAGTAGCTCCCCTACAGAAACAGATTCTTCATGATGTTAGGTATTTCTACATCTATGATAGAATATATTAGACTATCATATTGTCAACCAAATGAAGTTTAAGTAAAGACATGATTAAATGGTGGGTGGGATTCAGAAAGAAAGATAATGCAACTATGCTTGTGATAAATAATGCACTTGGATTTGCATGATGTGGTCCGACTTTGATCAGACATGCAAAGTGCTGCTCAGCTCTGACCTCATGGGAACAGTGCTGCATAATGAAACCATGTATTCATATAAACAGCAGTTTCCACTCGGTTGTGATGACAGCACTATGAGACATCACATGACCTGGGTCCATACCTCTCAAATGTACAGATTTTCGCAGAATGTCCAGATTTTTGCCTCATATTTTTGGTGTGTTCCTCCTAAAATCTGTACTTTTCTGGCAAATAGCTGAGGATTGAAGTCATTAAATAATGACAAACATTTGAGTTTAAGACTACATCCTTCAGAAAATTCATGCTAATGCAAAACCTATTATTCTATCAACTTTCTAAGTTTGTAAGAGCAATATTTAAAATCTGTCCCTATTTGTCCACCCATCATTTTAGGCTTTGTCCATATTTGTTGCTCTAAGAGGTTGAGAGGTATGCCTGGGTTT
Source organism: Protopterus annectens (assembly GCF_019279795.1). Lineage (NCBI taxonomy): Eukaryota > Metazoa > Chordata > Ceratodontiformes > Protopteridae > Protopterus > Protopterus annectens. The sequence goes on along the minus strand of NC_056734.1, from coordinate 768,333,430 downwards.
ATGGACATGAGTGTAGCGTGCATTGAAATGATGCAATTGTATAGCACAAGCACAGCTTTGAACACATAAAAAGGCTATACAGGAAACTGCCAGATTCATTGGTTTTGTAAATGGGAAGGAAATAGCAGTGATGAGTTAGAAAGGGGGAGAGCGCGCAGAAGAATACACATAATGAAAATGGGGAGAGAAAAGGGGCACTGGTTTGAGAAAGATGGTAAATTATTGTGGAACCGATGCCATTTTTACTTTTTGAGTAAAAGAGTAGAAGGGGTTGTCATGGGCAACTAGAATGGTATAGGGATGTCACCACTGGCAGACACACAAACATATAATACAGACATGGACTGACAGGGAAAGTGCTGACACAGAAGTGGGACCACAAAGTACAGACAAAAAACAGACAAATTATGAGAAGTGGTCAATAAACCATGGTCAGTGAATAACAAGGAAGGGGAGATCATGAAGGAGAACAGTGTGAGGTAAGGACTATATATAAGTCACTTCAGTGAGGATCCCTACCAGAAGACACTCAACACAGTGGCCAGTATCATGAGCATGCTTTGCCTGCAGCCATGTAGCTATGCAACTCTGCCAGTCATAAGATGATGTGCTTTAGGTTGCCGGTCTGAGTTTCTAGCCCAATGCAGTCCTAATCAGCTGCCACACCCCTCACTGATTAAGCCAGAAAGGTCCTTATGTACCACTCTCCCAAACAGGAGTCCACGCCCCCAAATCCAAGAGGCAGCATCAGAGGCTACCTGCCCTTCTAGACACCTCCCACAGGCTGCTCCTCACCACCCTTTAAAGAGGTTGGCCTGGGCACTAATTAAGATCCAGCAGTTAAAGGGAAGTGTAGTGCAACACATGTCACTTGCTGCCACACTGCATACTATTCCTGATTCCTTACTGTAACTGCAGAATAAATGGACATAAAAGGACAGAAATTAATCACGTAAGAAAACATTAAAAAGAAGATGACATTCTAAGAGCCTAGCAATAAACTGAACCTGTTAGCAAATAAATTAATTTCCAACTTTAATCCCCTTTCACCCCCAACCATTACTCACTTTTCTTCTGTGTTTTCCCTCTCTTAGCCTATAGCTGTGAATCTAACACTACCTTTTTGCAAGTACCATGACATATTGCTCTTGCCTCTATCTCGCAGGGAGCCTGCTATAGCTGCTTCCTTCTCTGACTCTTCACCCAGCTGTCGTTAGTATGTTGATGCTCATTTCATGTCATGATGTGGTCATTTGTATGTTATGTGTATCTAAGGTGGAGCAAAGGGGCAGCTACAATGTACACTTTTACTCTTGTATTTGAAGCAAATGGTTTGTTACATTTGAAAAGCAGAAAAGCTGAGGGGCAAAAATAAAAAGGTTAATAGTTAGGGAGTGCAGAATAGCAATAACAGACCTAACGGTCTTAGGGGTATCACATTGTGCATGGAACATGGATCCAAGATAATGGACCTAGTGGTCCTACTAGTAAAGCCAGATCATGCAATGGAGAAGGTATTTTTTAGAGGACTTCAGGGATGCCAGATCAGGGAACAGCACTGGGCACTGTATAAGCAGGCTATAACTCTGCCATGCTAGTTTCCATAGTAGCTCAGTTACATTATACATGTGTCTGAGTCAGTCCCCTCACTCTGCACTGCCACTCAATACACTGTTTCCTGCAATGCAGTGCAATAGTTGTTTCTGAGGACTCCCAAATCTTTCAACTGTTAGTGTTCAGTAATTTGTCAATCAGCCAAATATTAATAGGCAGATGATATAGCTGATACAGAACTGTAAATCTTATTCAATGATTTCTGTTGTATGTTCCTATTGTATTGTAAATCACACTTGAGACTTAGTAGAGATTGTCTAAGTGGCCCGGCCTAAGAAGCTGGTTATAAAAGAAAAATAATAATAATAATAATAATAAAAACGATGAAGTAAAATACAATTAATGTGGGTAGCTGAACAATTATATTATTATTTATGCAAAAATGAAGTTTTACTGCCAGTAAAGTGTAGATTAATTAACAGCTTCTTGCTTGACCAAGGCTATGCTGCAGTAAAAAAAGATACTGAGATGGGACATTGAATTACATTAAAAAATGGTAAAGCGGTGATGAATTAGTTCGTAAAATGGTGATATTACTTACATTATTAACGTGAATTCAAGCAATTATGCCATTATTTTACTGAATATTACTTGCTAAAATAGCTTTTATTTGTGCAAAATAAGAAGTTATGTACCTACCATAACGTTCCATGTTAGTTGTCTTCTCTCGCCTTCTTTCTTGCTTGATGGGTTCGGAGCCGATCCTCGGCTCCGACTCGGCACTTGCTTTAGCTCGAGAACTCCTTTTACCAGCTCGAGGCAGCCCCATATCCCATGATGCAAGGCAGTAAGTACCCAGATCTCGTTTGTTGACAAAGGGCAATAACACCAAGCATAAAATACTTCCCAAAGGAAGAAGAAACTTACAGATGGAAAAAGGACCAGGTCTGAATGGTCTTTAGCATAATAGTTTCTTATACAAGGTCTGTCCAGGCAAGGGGGAAGGAGGGAGGGTCGCAAGAAAGAAGGCGAGAGAAGACAACTAACATGGAACGTTATGGTAGGTACATAACTTCTTAATGTTAAGTTGTCAATCTCGCCTTCATTCTTGCTTGATGGGACCGAGTCCCTAGCACCTCTATCCTGGGTGGCTCAATGGAACAAACTCTTGAGGACTGTAGAGCCAAAACTGGCTCTGTCCCTGGAGGCCAAGTCCAATTTGTAATGGGAAACAAAAGTGTGAGGAGTGGCCCAAGTGGCCGCTGCACAAATAGTGTCCAAAGGCAGTCTAGCTTGAAAAGCTGTAGAAGTAGCTAAACTCCTAGTTGAATGTGCTTTAGGTTTTGAGCACAGCTGTTTTCCCCTGATCGTATAAATTTCAGTGATGACCGAAGAAAGCCATCTGGACAAAGTCACTTTAGAAACAGGAAGGCCTTTTTAATTATCCGCATAGGAAACAAAAAGTTGATCAGATTTTCTAAATTTTTTTGTTCTGTCCAAATAATATCTAAGCTGATGGTGGACGTCAAGATAATGTAGCTTTTGTTCAGCTCTATCTGAATAGTTAGGAAAAAATACAGGGAGATCAATGGATTGATTCAGATTGTTTTTTGAAGCTACCTTAGGTAAAAAGGATGGATTAGTTCTCAAAGATACTCTGTCTTTGTGAAAAATCAAATAGGGGGGTCGAACCGAAAGAGCATGAAGTTCAGACACCCTCCTGGCAGATGTAATAGCCACTAGGAATAACGTTTTCCAAGAAAGAAATTTTAGGGAACAAGAAACAGCTGGCTCGAAGGGGGGAAGAATCAAGGATGTCAGCACTAAATTTAGATCCCACTGAGGAGGAGGATTCCTGATTGGAGGCTTTAGTAGGAAAATTCCTTTCAAGAAGGCCCTGCAGAGCCTATGGGACATAATATTATGATCTGCTATCCCGACATGAAAATTGGAAATAGCAGCCAACTGAACTCTGACTGTGGAAGAAGAGGAGCCTGCATGAAAAATCTCTGCTAAGAAGTCCAGAACTGCCTGAACAGGGGCAGTAAAAGGATCAATATTTTGGGCCTTAGCCCAATAAGAGAAACGTTTCCATTTGCTTGTGTAAATCCTCCTGGTAGAGGATTTTAGTGAAGCTACTATGATATCTCTAACTGGGTTAGAGATCAAAGAAAGCCTGGCTAAGGAAGGAAGTGGAGCAACCATGCTGTGAGGTTGAGAGAAGGGATTGACCGGTGCAGCTGACCGGATTGGTGAATCAGTAGATCTGGCACTGGGTCCAGATGCCACGGCTGCACCAAAAGGTGATGATGGAGGAACGGGAACCAAACTTGTCGAGGCCAGTAAGGGGCAATGAGAATCAATTTGGCTCTCAAAACGGTAGCTTTCTGGATCACCTGAGGAATCAGAGGAAATGGAGGGAAGGCATAAAGAAGTCCCTGGGGCCAATCCTGGGTCAGAGCGTCTCTGGGGGGATGGCCTGATAGAGGGAAGAGGCTGAAGAAGCCTGGACATGTGCTGGTTTGGGGAGTAGCAAAAGATCGCAACATGGACGACCCCATTCCAGAAAAATCTCTTCCGCTATGGATTGCTTGAGAGACCACTCGTGAGGCATGAGAATAGCTCTGCTCAATCTGTCCGCTATAATGTTGGTTTTCCCAGGGATATGCATTGCTACCAGAAACCGATGAGAGGAGATCGCCCATTGCCATAGTCTGAGCGCTTCTCGACACAAGGGGTAGGACTTGGTTCCGCCCTGTTTGTTGATATACCAAACTACAGACATGTTGTCTGTGTGGACTGCAATTGTCCCTACGGGAAGAAAGTCGTTGAGGGCTTGCAACGTTAAAAGCACTGCTCTCATCTCCAGGACATTTATGTGCAGATGGTACTCGAACGGTTGCCACGCCCCATGAACCATCCTGCCCTGATAATGACCCCCACCCGATCAGGGAGGCATCCGTGGTGACAGTGGCTATCGGGGACGGAGGTACAAAGCACCTGCCTTGGTGAACCTGAGACGATGTGATCCACCAAGCAAGATGTTCTTTGCATGTTTGTGTCACCAGAATCTGGTGACGCATTGGGAGTTGCTGGTATGACCACTGTGTGAACAGCATCCACTGAAGGAGGCGCATGTAGAATCGAGCCAGGGAAGAAGAGTAATGGCCGCAGCCATGAGACCTAATACCTTTAGAACCATTCTGGCCTGAACTTTCTTGCTGGCCAGAATGATCCTGACATGAGTCTGAATGTCTGAAACTCTTTGTTCTGTAAGGGTAGCTGACATCCGAACAGTGTTTAAGTTTGCGCCTATGAAGGTAATAGACTGGCAGGGCGATAAGGATGACTTTCGAAGTTGACTGAGATGCCCAAATGAGAACAAAGGTCTATTGTGTAATCCCTGGCTTGTATAAGCTGATGCCTGGTGGTGGCTGACAGGAGCCAGTCGTCGAGATACGGAAACACCTGGAATCCTTGACGTCTCAGGTGAGCCGTGACCACTGCCATGCATTTGGTGAACACTCTGGGGGCTGTAGTGAGACCAAAGGGCAGGGCTCTGAACTGGAAATGACTGGACCCCAGCCGAAAGCGGAGAAATCTCCTGGAGCGTCTGTGAATTTTGATGTGATAGCACGCATCCTGAAGATCTATTGAGCACATCCAGTTGTCCTTCTGTAAGAAGGGCAGAATTGACTGAAGAGTGACCATTCGGAATCTTGTCTTCCTGACAGACTTGTTGAGTCTGCTGAGATCCAATATTGGTCTCCAGTCTCCCGTCTTTTGGGGACCAAAAAGAACCTTGAGTAGATTCCGGGCTCTGAATGGTCTATTGTAACTGGCTGAATGGCTCTTTTTTGCAGTAGTTTTGCGATTTCTAACTCTGCAATGTCCCTTAGACCGGGTGGTACATCTGGAAGGGAACTTGAGGGGAAGGGACTTTCCTCGAAAGGAATTATGTAACCCTTGGATATGATCGACTGTACCCATCTGTCTTGAGTGAGGGAATGCCAGGCTTCTGGGTACAGTGATAATCTTCCCCCGACTGCCTCCAAGGAGGGACAGCCGGGCAACATCTCAGGGATGCTGAAAGGGCTTATCAGAGAGAGGCTCCCTGTTTCCCTGGTTCTTCGGACCCCCTCTGCCTCTAGAGCGGTGTCTGTTGTTGTTACCCCCCTCTGCCTCTAGGGGTAAACTGACCACGTGAATCCGGCGTGACTCCTTGGGATTTACGGAACCACATCTTCCCACCCTTCTGTCCCTTGTAATAAGGCCTAGAAGGGGTGGAAAAACGGACTCCAACAGCAGAAAGAGTCTTGCCGTCCTGCTCACACCTGGTCAAGGTCTCCTTCACCTGAGGGCCAAACAAAGCTGACCCATCAAAGGGAGAATTTGTGAAGGACGCCTTAAAGGGATCCGCAAAATCACATAGCCGCATCCAGGCTTGGCGTCTAAGAGCCACACCTGTGCCTGCGGCTCTACTCGCTCCATCCGCAGCATAAGATATTAGCCGCATGGAGGAGTTAGCAATGGAATTGAGGGTTCCTAGCTGCGAAGCAATCTTTTCTTGAGCCCCTGCAGCTGTAGGATCCTGAACTACTTCTCCCAGCTCCTTCAGGATATCTCTCTGGAGTCTGGTGAAGTGACAAAGATAATTCAGCGAACGCATAGCAAAGGTCGCTGAGGAAAACATCCGCTTGCCGTACCTATCCATGGTCCTAGAGTCCTTATTAGGAGGATGGACGGGCACGGAAGGATCTGCAAGTTCCTTTTTGGTGGCCGCAGCCACCACCATGGCATCAGCGGGACACCTTTGGTAAGGAATTGTTTGTCACTAGGGGCAGTGATAAATTTAGAAGGCCTCCTAGGGACTGGCTCTACAGAGTCAGGAGCTGTCCACGCCTTCGTGCAATAACCTGCATAAGGGGTCGAAGGCGGAGACACCCAGGAGGTGGAGGGCCGAGATCCAAACGCCTCTAGGTATACTGACTCATCCTCAGAGGGATTGTTGGTGGGCCAGTTTCCCTCTGTTTCAGAAGTTCTAGGATGTCTGAAAAGGAGACATCCTCAGAGGGGATCTAGGGATCCCTCTGACTCATCAAAGTCAGTATCCGACGTGACAGACTCGGGGAGTCTACATGCTTCCTCTTACAAGTCCTCTTCCTAGGAGGATCTCCCGAAACATCAGGAGAATCCTCGGAAGAGGGGAAATTCCCAATGGGGAAACCTGAGGCGGAGGATCTCTGGGTCCTGTAGCAAGAGAAGTGGCAGAGATGTCAACAGGTACAATAGAGGGAGGAGCTACGGGAAGAGACTGCTGACTGATACCAGTGGCCAGTACACTCTTCATCACCTCGAATGCTCCCTCCCAGGCAGGTCCGAGAGAACCCGCCCAAGAGCTAGGAACCCAGGGACCACCGAAAGGGAAGCATCCGAGGCAGATGTCGGAGCCGAGCTCACCAAGGCCGAGGCTCCAAGGGGAAGAGCGGGCTCGGACAAGGGTCCGATGCCACTCACCCCCTCGGAGGAGACCATGGAAGCCCGACCACCGAATCCCTCTAAGGAAGAGGAGATAAGAGTAGAGGCTGAAGGAACAGAAGGGGGTATCCGTCCTCCAGCCGTAGCAGTAACCATGCCCGAAGACTCCAACTCCAAGCTCTGGGGTAGAGTTGAAGGAGGAACTGTAATGGGGTGTGGACCAACAGTCGTCTGCTGAGACGGACTGTGAAGCATTTGGGCCAGTACCTGTGACTTGAGCAATCTGCTGACCACTCTCTCTAGGTCATGGTCTGACAACCTGGATGACCTTGAAGATCGGCTCCAATGGCTCCGTTCCGATAGAAGAGGTGAAGCCGGAGCCGAAAGTATCGGCTCCAAGGAAGGAGACCTCGACCTCTTCCTGGAACGAGCCATCGGAGCCGACGCTACAGATCCTGTCGGCGCAGACTTCTCGGAGCCGACAGAACGCCTCGATGTATCGGCTCCAGCCGGAGCCGATACAGCCACCAAAGTAACGGTGTCGGAGCCGATCGGAGCCAACACCGATGCCTGTGCCACATGGGTGTCGGAGCCGATCGGAGCTGACATCGAAGTGGACAATACAGTTTCGGCACCGATAACCATCGGTGCCGAAGGCTTAGTCAAGCCAGAATCGGCTCCAGCCGGAGCCGATCTCGACTCAATACGAGTCGGAGCCGAGGCCGCAGGCTTAGAAACAGAAGCCTGGGCCTTGGAAACTCTTGCTGGTTTCGGTGGAGCCGACTTAGCCGGAGAGCCCTCCGGCTTAAGAAGGCCCCTAAGAACCAGTTTGTTATGTCTCTCCTGCAGGACTCTCTGGCTGAAGGAGTGACAAATAGCACAGGAGTCCTGCAGGTGAAGAGGGCCCAGACAATACAGGCAAGAAGTGTGACCGTCTGTCAGAGACATTTTCTGACAGCACGAGTCACACTTCTTAAAACCTGAAACCCTCTCCTTTGACATGGTGCCGACACACAATACACACACACACCAGTCAAAAAAAAAAATTAAATTACACAAAATACCAAAAGGTATTGTATAAAAAACACCAACACACACACCCTAACAGGGGGGGGATGGGATAGGGAATAACTAAGAAAAATTAAAACAGACAGGGAATTTCTGTCAGCAAGTGATAGAAATTAAATTTAAACTATGAAAAATTTAGTTTTTGACTGAAAAGGGGCTTGAAAATCACAAAGTGAAACAACTTACCAGGAGCTGGTAAAAAGAAGACCTCCCAAGCGAAGCGGCAAACGAGATCTGGGTACTTACTGCCTTGCATCATGGGATATGGGGCTGCCTCGAGCTGGTAAAAGGAGTTCTCGAGCTAAAGCAAGTGCCGAGTCGGAGCCGAGGATCGGCTCCGAACCCATCAAGCAAGAATGAAGGCGAGATTGACAACTTAACATTATATATTATATGTGTAGAACATATTACCACATAGTGAACTGAAAACTGAATCAAATTGTCCAACACCACAGACTCCAGAAGTTTGTTACTAGAACACAAGTGTCCATGTATCATAAGCGATCTGACAGAGGCAAATGTGGGCTTTAATAGATAAGCGTCTGGCATATACTTTTTAATGGCTCACCCAGTGAGAAATTAAGATTTTATATGAATTGGCAACCATTCAGTGGATCAAGAATATAAGTAGCATTCTGAAAGGCTGGGGGCTTCCTAGCCCCAACAGGAGATGCCAAAAGGTCGTTAATCGGCTGGTCCAGCAGTCTATATTTCTGTTTATGTACTACCATGCTATGTATATAGGATCCATTGATGTTAGCAGCAAATCCACAAACACACATGCAAACACCTGCAAATACACACACACACACACACACACACACACGCATGCACATAGGCAAACAGTTGCATATGAGTACTTATATATAGGTTCATGCGTGCACCTGTGCATATGCACACAGGTGCACACACACACACACACACACACACACACACACACACACACACACACACATTGACATTTGGCAGCCTCATGCCTGAAAATGCACAGATGGTATAAAAATAATATTTATATATACAATACAGATATCTATGTGTGTGCATGTATATAGATATAAGAAAGCTGTATATGCCAGTGTGTGTATCAACACTCTCTCTCTCTCTTTTTCTGTGTATATATATATATATATATATATATATATATATATATATACATGCCTTTCATGTTTTTTTCCTACCCCTGTCCATAAGGGACTGAGGAGCTTGATTCAGGGACAGTTTATAGTTAAACTTCCATTTGTTTAAATTTCATTTAAGGAATGCACGGAATTTGTGGTTTGCTTTGTTTACAATGAAATGGGAGCTTAATCTAAAGGTAGAGAATCCATGGGAGAGATACCTATCTCACCATTAGGTTCTGTTTATATTGCAATGTTGACTTAGGCCCCTAGAGGGAGGGCTTATGGAGCTGGCACACATAGCATGATAAGCAGCTCGGGATCATTTGCCACCTTGCAGACCACCGGAAATAAGGACAACAGTGCCAGTAAAAAACAGAATAGAGTGACAAGAGCTATTAGCGAGGAAACACAGCAACTTCTCCAAGCTGAATTATGTGCTTGAATAGATATATGACCAAGGGGGAGTTATATTCAGTAGGGAACTGATAAGAGCCAGTCAGGGGGAACAATAACTTCCTTGAACCTGGAGGATATTAATTTAATTATTACCTGGGGAAGATTAAAAGATTTTCTAACTGCAGTTGATTGGTCAAAGCAGAGTTTATTTTTCATGAATTTGCCCAGGTCTTTAGTGACAATTTCTATTTTGAGGAAGTACTATTAATGTGGTAGCTGCAGGGGTGCTACAGCTTGTTAAAGAGTACAGTGCTACAGCCTTTAGCATTGAACTTTACAACATAATCCAGACATTGTGAATATTATGGATTAGGTCCTGTGGGAAGATACAAATGTCATTCAGAATGCTTATGACAACTCCAATTTGAGGTCATCTTCAGATTTTGTTAGCCAAAGTCCCTCAATATCAGCTTTGACATCAATGAAGTATAAGTTAAAAAGTAATAGTCCTTGAAAGAACCCCTGGGGGACACAACTGAGAATGAGTGTTTTATGGAAAGCATTCCAACTGCATTACCAGAAAAATATTCGGTTAACCATTTTATTATCCAATGCATGGTGTAAAGGTTCATTTTTATTTGAATCAATTTATAATTGATTCCTTCTAGGCTGGAGCCAATTGGACAAAGGGTAGACTGTCTTCTATGGTGTGCAAAAGGTTGATCGACAGGTGCAATGAATTTAGATAAGATTATAGGACTGCTGGATAGTGGGTTGAAAGTATTTTACAAGAACAGCATTCATAGGGTTAGCACCTTTTTACATGTCCAAACTGGTACATTTTTATGGACACAAGATTTTTCAAGAGATAAAATACCCACAATTAATGTAAAGGAGTCAGATTCACTTTTCTTGCTGAAAGAGAAGTTCATTCTTAGCAAATGTGAGGAGTGATCATCAAAAAACAGAAATTTGCTAATACAGCTCAGGACTTGTTTGCATACTACTATAATATATGGAGATGAATGTAAATCAGCCTGATTTGCATATAACATGTAAATGGCCCTGAATGTACTTCAAAAAGTTGAGCATCGCCATATTAATTCATCAATAGCTGAGACAGACCACCAATGCATTAGGATACTGCAGACTTATTAAAGTATGGAAATATTTTATAAAATATATAAGTTAAATAAATGTTATTTATGAGTTAAGGGTCATATTTAATGAATTTACACATACAATGTGCATGTTACAACAGCAATGACTGCTGGATTTCATGACGGCAACAGTAGAAATGATTACTGATGACAGTATAATTTACTGATTGTGTATACATGGGTTTAAATGCAGTAATTTATTACTGAAGTTCTGCAGTGCTAAGGGCATCAACACGTGTGATGAATTGAAGATTTCTGGAGTGACAGAGATGAATAAAAATTGTAGTATTATGAGTACATGACAATGGCAGATGATAGGGCAAGGATGCTTTTTGTGACACAAGTTATTGCATTCATGATCTGAATGAAATAATGTATTGCAATTTTATTTGGCTTTATTGAGATTTTTTTTTTTTTTTTACTTATAAACATTAGCAAACTGGTGGCTACAATGTAGCAAGGAGCTGCTTCAGTTTAGATGACACATAGAGTGCTACCATGCAATAATGGCTTTTAAAATCCTGTATTGCACTACAGATCTGCACCGGCTAATCACACCCCCCCACCAACACTTTGTGCCGGAGGCAGTTGCATCTCTTGCCCTGCCCTAGCTACACTAGAGCTTTTGAATACAGTACATGTAACATGGTAAGGAAAACATATATCTGAGCCACATTTTTAATTTGTATCTGTACATTTTTTTACATACACCATTAAGTAACTAAGCACATTAAGGGCTTTGCTATGGAGATTACATATGATTATAGTTATGAGTTTGATTCCCCTGTCAGCTGTATAATGTGCTATCATTGTTACTTTATGGTATGTGTTTTTCATTTGAATATAGCACTTGTATTGTTATAGTAAAGACATATAAGCTGTATGTTTTCATTGTATCTGCACGTCACCATATCTCTCTCTCTCTCTCTCTATCTCTCTCTGTCTTTTCACACTCTCTTTTTCACTATCCTTTCTATCACATATATTTATTTTGTTTATTATTTTATTTCTCTGCATCTATTTTACAATTACATGTAGCAGCATCTGGATGTACACCCCTCCATCTAGGATAGCCTGTCACCCCACATAGGTGACAACAACACTGCTACCACCAGTAACACCCCACAACATCAGTGTCAAAGTTGCCACAGGCACCTCTGAATCACTTACAGCAACTGCAGCAGGTATGACATTCATCTCTGCACCAGACTGTTATGCTCTTGTACTGTCAACCATTGGAAACTGATGAATGTAGTGGGGGAGCTCATTAACAGGAGGCTAGATGATTTCATCAGCCACATAGAGAACCTACTACATATCATTGAGACACATCCATGCCCGCTCTTGCTCAGCCATCTCAGCCAGTGCCCAGTATTGACGAAGCCCAGGATGACAAGCTCCAAATGGGTCACAGCTCCCCAACTACATCCTATTCCCCATCCTGTTGTTATCCTCCCTTTTGTTTCTATGCTCACTTCTGCTCTTTTTGTTGTCTAAATCTCTGCATCTTCATTGTCCTCCATCTTTTTGTCTGATGTCCCCTTCTCCATTGTGCTTCACTTCCTTTGTTGTGTCAGTACCTCCCCTGTTAGTCTTATCTGACTTGGGTGTTTGTGCACCCGTGCTACCTACACAAACCCTCATATATTAATCTTAGTTCCCTTACTTCATTCTCTTCATATATGTAAAATTGGTTCCTGACCCACACAAAATAAATAAATAAATAAAAAATCTCCCTACCTCCATCATGTTTTTCCATCCTAAGGTTTTCATCTTTTGCTCTACCCCCTACTTCACATTGTCCAAACTTTGCGTGTGGGAGCACATAGAACCTCACCAAGGGGCACGCACAATGGATGAGCACTGCTAGCCCTTGCCTTTTCCTGCAGATGCACTTCGTTTCTACGGACTCTACTGCAACCATGAGCAGGGTATATAATAAACTTCCCTACATGCACTGATTTCTTAATGAGCTTTGGGCCTTGTACTAAAAAGATAAATAGTGGTGAGCTGACTGTGACCACACCTGCAATCTTTTTGAATCCCTGACAGGGTTCCTTTAAAAAAGGCCTGTCAACAGTCTCTGATTTTGTAGAATGCCCTTAATTTTGCCTCATATTTTTGTCCTGCCCCTTGTAAAATTTTTGATTGTTCTGCTAAAACCACTGAAATTACAATCAACAATACTGACTCTTCAGGAAAATGCTTGTTGACTGAAAACCTGTTTTTCTGCCAGTTTTTTATGTGACTTTGAGTAAGACTTAAAATCTGTTCCTGAATTTTGGATCTTTATCCTACTATTATTTTTGGCTTTGTCCAGAATTCTTGAATAAAGTAGGAGAGAAGTTCAACTTGAAACACAGTATGAAACTATTTGTTTCCTGTCATCTTCATTCATGCATTAGAGGACAGGCCCCTAATAATAAATACACATCTTAAACTGAAATATTCTCTTTCTAAGTGGATCCACTGAAGAAGAGATATATGTAGCCATGTATATATGCAAAAGTTGATAGTAACACACAGAACACATTACAGTGCAGCTTAGCTCATTCAATGACAGTGTTTGGTATGTAGATCATTTGATGAGATAGAGAGCATGACTGTGCAATGGTCAAAATAGTGTGGTATGCAGTACATGTTAATACATGCATAATAACATGGAAATAAGGAAGCTCATGCAAATAAACGATATTACATATGCAAATGAAGGAACCCAAAATGATGGACTAATTCAGAATTGTATAAAAAGGTTGCACTGCTCAGTGACACATCACCATGTTGACTGCCAATAAGAGGAGGATAACAGCATGAGGGTAGGCTAATGGTTAAGGTGTTTGCCTTACAAACACAAGGTGCAGGGTTTGAGTCTCACAAGGCTAGGCTTACAATGACTCACAAGGGCAGTTAGCCTAGTACTAACCTATGACTCCTGACCTGTCCTCAAAGCCAGTGCCTGCAATGTTGCATGTCTTTCTCCTCAGCACTATTGGACAAGGTACAGACACAATCTGACATAGCAGTAGCTCAGAGACCACGAGATTGAGCTATGTCATCCACAACTAGTTTTAAGGGAGATGTGTGGTACGCCTATTTCTGTGGATGTAAAAGTATGAGTAGTCTTACCTGTTAACTCCGGTGACTAACAAAGGGGATACATGAGAACTGTAAAAAGATATCAGTCTCACAAATATAGTGTTGTAATACGTGAAAGGCCATATCTGGTTCCCCAAGACAATGGAAGAGTGAACCTTCATTGCACTAGCCATTTATGACATTGCCAATTTTTGTGTGTCCCTTGGAGCTGATTCCATACATATTCATGGCCACACCTGGTCTGATGAGGATCTGTGATGATACAACAGCAACAGCCTCCATTCTCTAAATTGTCAAGTTGTGTATAATGCCAATTGTATTATTTATAATGTGTCCATGTGCCATCTGAGAAGTTCTAAAAATTCACACATTTGGCAGGCCTATACAAAATGTTCCTGTAAGTGTGCAGCACACAGGATGATCTGGTCAGTAGGTGCACACACATGCTAGACAGACAGACAGATCTATACACATGGGTACTATGAAAGCAGGAAACAAGCCACATATAATATGTCATATAGGTGCATAGGTGTGTACTAGACTAATGGTCCTGGAGCCTTTACAAGCCTAGCCCATAGAAGTGCCCTGGCATCATGCCACCCAACGTTTGTTCCCAGTGCCTCTATCAAGTAGAGCCACTGGAGTGATCCCCGATGTGAACTTTCTATTTCCCATCCACTCATCAAGATTTATTTTGAAGAGGGCTAATGAGGTGCTCTGCTTGACATGAATGGGAAGTCTATTCCAGAGCATGAGCAGTCTCTGGGTTATGAACCTGTCCCTCCAGCATGTTCTGTTGAGTGGGATAATGAGGTTGAGGTCTCTGGAGCGTGTGCTGTGGAGGGATTGGGATTTCTTTAGATGTAGTATTTCTAACAGAGCTGGGTCAGACATGGCTTTGTAAGTCAAGAAGAGATCGCCTCTTAGTAGATGACATGAGACAGAGAATAGCTGGAGTTTTTTTATTCTGTCCATGTAGGAGATGTGTTTAAAGCCTAAAAACCTTTTTGTGAGGTACTTTTGCAGCCTTTCCAGCTGTTGCATGTGTTTAGTGAGGTACATACCAAATGGGGAATTATACTCAATGATTGGCCTAATGAAGGAAAAGTAGGGAGAAGTGATGACCTCTTTATTCCTGGAAGCAAAACCCTTGGTAATGGAATGTGCCACATAGAAGGACTTTCTGACCACAGTGGAAATGTGGTGTTCGAAGGAGAGGTTGCTGTCAACCTGTGTCCCAAGATCTCTTATAACACCTTCAGAGTTCAGTGGGCTCCCATCGATGTGGTAATTAGTGTGAACTGAGTTTTTCCCAAAGGGGATGACGACACATTTTTTGGCATTAAGCTTAAGGCCATGGTTTCGACAACAGTCGCTGATCTCAGTGAGGCCTTTCTGTAGGATGTCTACATCAGTTGGGGAGTTAATAATGGCTCCTAGCTTGCAATCATCTGTGAACTTGGTCAGCCAGAGTCCATCCATGTTGGTCTGGACTTCTGAGAAGTAGATGCCAAACAGGAGAGGACCCAGGACCGATACCTGTGGGACTCTACTTGTGAGTGGTCAGCAGTCTGACTTGGAGTTTGCTACTTTCACACGGCGGGTTCTATCTGTGAGCCAATTTTCAACCCACCTAGTGATATAGGGGTTAATGCCTAATTTGATGAGTTTATCAATAATTCCTGAGTGGGGAATGGTATCAAAGGCCTTGGCCAGATCAAAGTAGGCTGTATGAACTGCCTTGCCCTTATCCACAGCTCTGGTGACTGACTCAAAGAAGTCAACCAGGTTGAGCAGGCATGATCTACCTTTCACAAAACCAAATTGCATAGGATCTAGAGTTTGGAGATTTCCTATATCCTTGCTAATTAGGTCCATGATGATGTGCTCCATAGCCTTACATATCAGACTCGTCAGGCTAATAATTCCCAGGGTCTGTAGTCGCTCCCCCTTTATGGAGAGGAATGACTGTAGCAGTGCACCATTCAGTAGGGGCAAAGCCTGAGGTGAGGCTGTGATTGAACAGACACATAGATGTGGTGCCAGTTTACTTTGCAGTTCATGTATAACACATCCAGGGATACTGCTGGTTCCCATGGAAGCTGTATTCTTGGCTTTGGACAATGCAGCTTTAACCTGTGCTGCAGTAATGCTGGGTGCCTGGCATTCCTCGGGTATTGTGATTGGTCCTTTGGGGGGGAGTGAGAGAGGTCCTTTGGGGGAGAGAGAAGGGTAAAATGGTTTCAGGTGATGCTAGATAAGGTTTTGAACCTTGGTTGATGATCCGGATTGTTTAACAACATGAACATGCAGTAAATGGCCTATAAAATAGCCCACAAATGAACCTATATATAATAGAGCAAGTGATCAGACTGCATATGGGATATTTCTGTTGCCTGGACACATTAGGAGGGGCACTGCAATGCACTCTGGACATCTGCAGTAAGATTTTGTTTTGTGTGTACTACACTGCAAAACATGGGAATGTGCAAACAAATGGACTGTCAAGTGAAGATTATGGCAGGGTCTTCCATGCATATTATAGCAGCAGAAGAGCAGGGTAGAGAGCCAGGAGAGGAACATGCAGTAGCCATACTATAGCAAAGGCTGAAGTCAGTGCAGTACTTTGCACCACTGTCAAAGAGGTGGAGTCTGGTCCACAACTATGAGCCTTGACTCTGACAACCCATATTGAAATGATGCATGTGTTATCATATCCAGGCTATGCAGGGCAGTGCATGGACTAGCCACACTGTACATTAGACAGCACTATATCAACACTTAGATTTAGCTAGTGTGCAGGTCACAATCATCCCTGTAAAATGACACAATGACAGGCCAGTGCAACACTATAATATGGTAGAGGATCATGGGAAGCAAACATGGTGGAGAAGGTGGATAACTACAGGATTGTGCGTATGCAATCTGATAGGGTATACCAAGTGTTCATCCTGATAAGCACTGTTGAAATGACATAGTTAATGGTCTCATCCAGGAGTAACAACCTTGTACACACATATGGCAATGATGCTGTCTAAACAACACTCTGTATAGTCTGACTCAAGATATTGTGTCCAGCCTCCTTGGATGAAAACCCTCCCACAACTATTTACTGTATGGTCTATGGAGGTAAACCAAATGGTGGTTGCAATAAGTCTTGTGGAAGCACCTATGGAGCTCACATTTACTACAAATGACCTCAGCAGCATTATGTGCTCTCTCTCACCATACACCATGTCACTGTGTAGTTGGTACGTCATTCCAGAAGCAATGGAGCACAATCATCATCTACACAATGCTGCCATGTGTGCCACCATCAGCGACTTGCACATCTGTTGGTTATTGCCAAGTGTTGTATGCTATATCAGGATAATCCTGGAGTTATATGCATCGCTAGGGTAGGATAACGGAGGCAGCCACCTGAGGCACAAGGTATGTGCACTCGAATATCAATGGGATAATGGCAAACATATCTGAATACTGAAATATTGCATTTGCAGTCTGAAGCTTTTTAACACTCCATGTGGTATTCAATTTTGGAAATGTTGATGTATGGGAATTAAGGAGAAGCCTTCAGTGTGCAATTGTGGTACAGCAGAGATCAGGGAACTGGCCTTTCCCTTATGTATTGTGATTTTGTAGTTAGTATATATAATTAGTGAGTGGGGGGTGCAGATCAGAGAATTATAACAGTTGCCCCACCTCTGCCTGGAGTTGTGAGAGTGCCACATCCCCTCACATCTATCACCATGGTCACTCTGTGCACTTCAGAGGTGATGTGCTTTCCTCCTGATAATAAACCATGTCTGGTGTCCAGATAAACAGATAATGGCTTATGTGGCATGGGTGAAGAACAGATGTTAATAAGAAACTTGGCAAGGAACACATAAAACTGAGCATCTTGCCGTAGAGGAATGCATGCATATTATAAGGACAATTGCTATTTGCTTCTTCCAATGAAAACATTCAGATAATAACAACAGATAAGAATGTTTTTAAACAAAAATGCTTCTTATCATCTTCGCCTGTATTTCTCTCCAAGTATATATTCACAGAATAAGTTTATCTATTATAGCCCACTTAATTATATTAATTTGCATTTATTGTGAAGATTATGTCATTTGAATTCCAAAGGCTTGGCTTTAGAGCTGAAAGGCATTTTGGAATAATATGATGATGTAGTCCTCATAATTCCCATAATAATACCTTAGAAATCAATTGTTTCAATGCTTCTGCAGCCAGTATGTTACTGACTCATATTGGCCATAAAACTTAGCTACACAAAGATATTTCACTGCTTTCTTTAACTTAAAGCATTCCTAACATAGACTTAGTGTTCAAGAGTTCAGAAGTTCATAAATTCTTTAATAAAGCTCAAAGTAAGAAACAGATAACTTTGATAAGCACTAATCTTCAGTTCCCCTGATATGTTAATCATGCTGCGTTATGACCTCTTCGACGGTTTATATTTTCATAACTAGGTGGAGAGCTCATTATAATGTTATGAGATCAGAGGCTGGGTGCAACAGTAATATTTCAGCATTTTTCACTTTTATGTTGTGAACAAAACTGCAGGGCATATTTTCACAAATGTTTCTGCATTATAGAGAAAATAACCTTGGGTGCTCTTAAAAGAATCACAAATAGCTAGAAAAATGGACGTCGTAGTCTCTCAGCATAGGGCAGCTCTTAACAGCTCTACAATGCACTGCAAACATTGTCACCATTGTCTAGTTGGCGTTTTATGGATTTGATTACAAACAGTTCAGCAGAGCACCCAGTTATGAATTTCTTTCTGTCATACTCATATATACCTTTGATGTGAATGACAGTAAACAGGCATGCACTTCTGGTTGCCATTAAATCAAGATATGGCCAGACAACAAGAGATGTAAGGCAGTTAGAGCAGAGGATTGTGGTTCTGAGTTGTCATCAAACTGCTTCTTGTACACAAGGAAAATCATGTGATTAATTTCACCTCTTTTTGTCTACTGTGTGACTGTCACTTAACCAGACAATGCTCCTGGGTCACATCTGCAAAGAGACACTCTTGTCCAGTAAACTTGTCTGGTTAATAACTCTATAAAATGAAAATCCTTAAGTTGTCAGGGGGATAATTAACACCATTGTGAAGAACTGCGGAGCAGATATTAAAACTATTTAGGATGGCACCAGTACAAATGTAATGCGACTTAATATGTAAAGATTTTAAAATATTAGTATAGGTTTTAGTCAGCAAAATGAAAACACACATGCACACATGTGTGCACGCGCGCACACACACACACACACACACACACACACACACACACACACACACACACACACACACACACACACAGTTCTTTTCTGACAAGTAGCTTTAAATTTGTAGCTCAGAAAAACAAAACAAAAACAATGCATTTCCTGCTTAATCCTTTTTTGGCTGGTTTAGTTTTGTAAAGATTGCTTTTTATAACATTGCAGTGGTTTCCAAGGTTAAATGATACATTTCTTCTGTAATGTTAATTATCTTCTGCCCTGACACAGCTGTAGGAACAAAGATAAAACTGAATAGGAAACTAACCAAATATTCCAAAGGCTAATTACAAAGTCTTATATGGGAATAGTTTGTAAAAACTGCCACAGTAAGAAGGTATGCATGCAAGTGTTGCTTATCTAATACCAAGGAGGAAACATCTTTTAACAACTGTTATATTAAAATCTTACAGAAGATGTCCTAGGACTGGTATGAAAACTAGAGTCCTAATCCTATATGGGTAACTTGCCTAAAACTCCTTTGTGTTGCATGCCATTTGATTGGCTCATTAGAGTCACCATTGTCAAGTTGTCCACTATGTCTGCGCCCATTATGTCAGTTTTGTTAGTCAGACAGTAGTATCCTGTTAGAAATGATACGGTTGTTTCTGGGCTAAAATGGTAAAATTCTCTATTAGTACTGTATAATAATTTTGGAAATATAAATTCATTGCACTGAGTGTGTATATATATATATATATATATATATATATATATATATATATATATTTATACACACACACACACACACACACATATATATATATATATATAAATATATATATATATATATATATATATATATATATATATATATATATATATAAATACACACAAGCACACACACTAGTTGCACCATGTCAGTGCCCACCTTTATGCCATACCCCATCTCTAGACATTTGTGTTTGTTTACAGGCAGTGAATTACTGTTGGAGGTGTTTCCCTTTCCTTTGTAGTTGTGTGACTGTGGAGTTAGTTTATGGTGTGGGGTGGAGACAGGATTTTGAAGAAGCATTTGCTTTGTATATGAAATTTTATATGGAATACATTTCAGAGAAATGTTTTTGATATTTTATGATTGGATGAAAAGGCAATTAGATGGCATGTCAGATATATGTTTTTCTTTGGGCACAAAAGTGCAATATTCTTTATCTGTGCACCCAGTGCAAAACATTAGACCATTGCAACCAGCTTTTTTGTCAAAGATAAATATATGAACATTATATATATATATATATATATATATATATATATATATATATATATATATATTCAAAAACAATATACACACACGCACACACACACACACACACACACACACATACAGACACACACACACACACACACACACACACACACACACACACACACACACACACACACACACACACACACACACATATATATATATATATATATATATATATATATATATATATATATATATATATATATATATGGGTCTGCTTTGAAACATCTAAAACCCAAAACATCTAAAACCCATAACATTCATTTTCATAACATACAACACTACAAATCACAAGAAAGTAACATCCTCTTCCACATATGACATCAAACTACTAAACACACTTTTTAAGCCCCCTGCACCCCCCACCCCTCCGTAAATTAAATATACCAACTCCAAGATCGAACTACAGTGGAGAAAAAGTTAATTCCTAACCCCATTGTATCAAGCCCCCCTTCTGAAATGTAGTAAAAATTGTGTTTGGCAGTTTGGTGTCATTATATGTCCAAATAGACCCTGTATGTCCTTTTACCAAGGTTGGATACAATCACCCAAATCATGAGACAAAAATATTCCCATTTCCTTTCCTTAAATACTAGATACCTCTTAACAGCCCTCCTCAACTTCCTTAAATCATAGCCTGTCCAACCTAATTTTCTAATTCCACCTGCTAACAAACATATACCCTCCTAGCCACCATTCCTTAACTAATAGCTGCCTGACCTCCCTTATGTCTACTCGTATTCCATGCATTTCCTTTGCAGGTGCTCAAGCACAAAAATGTCTGCCAGGACAAGTACTCTTTGAACAAGATCCCCTGCTCCAAACACAATGACACCACCAAATTGCATTGTGACCAATTTAATTGCTAAACAGAAGTGTAGGAACATATGCACAGCTTCAAAATATTCAGGATATCAGTCAATCTATCTATCAATCTATCAATCTATCAATCTATCTATAAGGAAATATGCCAATAGATCCACTTTCATACTGACAGGTGCATTCATATACTGCTCACCTGCAAATGAAACAAAGCTTACCAGTGTACAGCACGTATGGCTCATTATTCCTATTATACTTACAAGTCCAAATGCAGTGTCTTAGACCACTCAGTCCTAACTTACAAATCAACCCAGGAAAGAAAAGCAGGTAAAATAGGGCAACCTCATAGGCAGAGGCCTCATTCCTCAAACACCTGCCAGGCTAACTACATGTCAGCTTGTTCTCCATTTTCTTTCCTGGTTATTCACCCATAAACCATCTTAATACCCGAAACCCAATCTTTTATCAAAAGAGATTTATGCATATTAAATAAATCACTCAGCTGCACTCCATTATTCCTATACTACACAAGATCCTTCTCACAAAAACCCCAGTGTTTTAGCACAAGGAAACCTAACAATGCTGCAGCTCTGACCATCCTGCAATTGATGAACATTTTTGCTGATCATTTGCAGCTACATTAACTGCTCCTTTCTATATTAGTCTAGGAATAATAGCAGGTCATATTATTAATTCCCGAGAACACCACAGTTAAAGCAGCAGTAAGTAATGTACTATCCAGAATAGTAACCTGGATTTGGGAATTACGCATAAATCATTAGCTCCCCAAAATGTACAATAATCATACCTGGTCTTGGCATTTTTAAATGCAGCTTATCCATGACTGACAACATCTATCCCCAAAACATACCTCTGTATCCTTTGCAACATGCATTGCACTGGCTGAGATCAAGGCAAAATAAAATTTCTCCAGGTCTAACAGTGGTTTATTTAACCAAGCAAAGTATGTAAAAATGGCCCATGATGAATTTGAAAAATAAAACAAGCAATAGCCATAAATAACTTGCATTGTTCCCATCAACTGTTTTATATAAACTTTAACCACAACCAAAACCCACAGATTCTACCTTCTAATCACCTCATTTGACTTAGCCTCATGTGCTATATCCGGCTCCCCACCGATATGAAAAGAATGAGAATATCCACCTTCAACAATTCCTTGACTCAGTGAAGATCACTTACAAATGATAACAAACCTATTCTCATGTAACAGGATACCACTCAAATACCGAAAAATGAATCTGTTATTATCAAAGCCAAACATGATCTGTCTAGTTAAACCTGACCTCACTGGGCACAAAAATGTTAATACTCAGCAGTACTACTTGATATCCCTTACTTATTGGAGCTGTCTTAGAAAACGTAATCAAAGGAAAAACACTACCTACTTAGTAATACACACACCTGACCACTTCAAGTTATCCAGTAACTCACCAATATGAAAAAGCCCTTCTTAAAGGATAGTTGACAGACTTGGTCACAAGATATATAACTCTAGTGAAGGCAGTACCACATGCATGCCTTTCAACAAAATCAAAAGTAAATATCTCTCCATTGGCAAATGCTCATAAAAAGCTGAACATCTGTCTTTCCCAACCTTTCAACATCCTTAAAATGAACATACTGTATTCTTTGTCCAATCTATGCAACCAGAAAACATAGCAACAGCATGCAAAGCAGCTAAAAGCATTGTAATTATCCTCACCACTTCATCAAACTGCCTTTTGTTTTTTATATTCTTCACTAAAACGTATTCACCAAGACTGTCCCACAAAGGCAAACATCACCCCCTCAAAAAAAAAAAAAAGACAGAGAATGCAGCCAAAATAGATTGATTCGACAAAGATTAGCTTTGGGTAAACTGCTGCACCAACCACCCTGCTAAAGCCTGTCATTTCTCTGTACACTTTTCCGGAACTGCCAGTAGCTATTACTGCAGCAGCAATGACAGCCTAGAACCAACAGAAGTGAAAGTGAGATAAACATTCAGTACAAACATTCAATGTTCCAGCAATATATTTAGCAGAGGTAGAAAAATTAATCTTATGGAACTGTAAGACCAATTTCCACAACAAAACCAGTAACATCAATGACCTCACAGACTACCTGTATAACACCTGCACGACTGCTACATTATCTTAAACAAAAATTACCTTTTACTCATCTTCCCAAACCACAGTCACCATCCAAATGGGCATTAAACCTAAACATGCAATGTTTTACCTTAATTCTGCTTATCATTGATCAGGCTAAGCTGCTGTAAGTCATTTCCCTCTGAAGTAGGCCCCCATCTCAGACCATCCAGCTGTTATTAGTACCGAATTGCAAATCGTCAGAGGAAAGCTATTCCTCTTTCCTCATTCTCACATCATTAAAGTGGTGGGAAAGTTCATTACATATTGCACAATATTCCTTAACTACCTTTACAACCCTCACCCCAAAATGTTCTTCCTTCCTCTCTCACATCGAGTTTGCCATTGCTTTGATATATGCATTACCTGGCCCTTTTCCTCTGCATCAGACTTTAATAGACCTGATATCTCCATTGTCTACATAACCCTGATTTTAGACATGCACTAACACTCTCTGCTTTTTATCTTTAAATTTTCCAACCAGTCCTGTGGCAAGTGAAAATAACATTTTTAGCATCAACCACTAAGCCCCCCCCCCCCAAAAAAAAAAGTCCTTTTGCTCTAGGCCTTCCTGCTTATCAACTGGCTAATGGCACAATTAACTCATTGCACAAGTTAAAAAAATTATACATGCCTTCACTTAGCCCATCTAGGTCATACCAAACCAAAATGATACCATCTAAATAATGAACTGCTGTCCAGCTCAGAGCACATTGCTCCTAAATCCATTGCAATGCCAATCTAAACGTCTCAAAAGTAGGATATGCAACTGCACAATCAATGGGTATGAATTTATCAAAGTAGAATTTCCCTTCAATAAACACACTTGATTTCAGCTAATCCTGTTCCCATACTGAAACAATAGAATCACTGCCTCAGTGTCTAGCTTTTCTAACCAGTGGTCAGTAAGAAAGCTAATCACTTCCACTTTCATCCAAGAAAGCATACTGCACTCACACTACCCCTTAGTGTGATCATTGACTGAATTGACTTCAGGGAAGGAAAAATAATGAATTAGCCTAAACTCTTTATCAGTCTGCTATCATCCCATGCCCTAACATGCTAAACCTGGAAACATCATGGTCTAGCAGTTGGCAGAGAGGATTAGGGAGAGTTAACAAGCTTATTTCTGTGGTCCATTGATCCAGGATTTGATTCCCCTCAGCCTATATTGCCTAATTTTGTGACTCCATGGATATTAGTGGTCAACCCTGGTTAACAAATAAAAACAAAATACAATAAATCATTAGCATTACTGCAGTAGACCACAGTTTTGCCCAGTTTTATGCAATGATACCCCCATTGTGCTTTACATGCCCTTTTTCCCTAAAGTCTGAGTCCCTCCTCCACTGCAGCTCTCTCTGCTGCTATTTCTCTTTTGTGACTTCTCATCAGCTTAGCTTGATCTTCTCCTACAGTTGCTTGCAGTTGGCTTGACACCATCTAAAAATGCTGCCACTTGGGATTCTATCACCTGCCACTCCTACTTCAGTTCTTCAGTATTTACCATCCTCAGCAAGAAACCAACCATTAGCAACTAAACAAATATCATATAATCCACACTTTAATCTAACTACCTCACTTAGCCCTATCTGCCTACAGGCTCTCTACTAGCCCACTTCCATTATGGGATACCTGAAAGTGCCATTACTGCAGAAGGAAGCCAGGAGTCCAATGACTGCCAATAACCCCCAGCCCTCAAGAACTTCAAATGCATGGTGCAGGATGTGAATAACCCTCCTTACCTTGCAAGCTCAGTTCCATGAGCTGTAGCTAACTTCCTGCACCCCATCTTCTGCCACTGCAATAGCATGGATCTAGTATACATACTGCTTTTAACCACTCACCTGAATGGCTTTATTATGACTCTTAACTGTCTATTTACCTGTTTCTTTACCTGTCTAGCTTGCTGTTAGCTGCCCACTGGCCATACCCCTGAACCTCCCATGTAAGGCTCTTAGACCACCAAAACATATGGGGTTTAAGCAATTAGGAAGGGGGAGAGAGTATGGTCTATGCTCACTTTAACATTAAGCTGCGTCCTTAAAACTTATGCATCTAGAACCAACAGCCATTCATACTTTAAAACTTTAATCCTCCCTGATTAGCATGAGACCAGATCCAGCCATATCGCCACCACTAA
Organism: Protopterus annectens; assembly: GCF_019279795.1. Classification (NCBI taxonomy): domain Eukaryota; kingdom Metazoa; phylum Chordata; order Ceratodontiformes; family Protopteridae; genus Protopterus; species Protopterus annectens. Next base: position 768,307,892 of record NC_056734.1, on the reverse strand, counting down.
CCCTCTTAAATTATTAACCTGTCATTTGTAAAGCTCTTCCCACTTGGCACATCATATAGCTACCAGTGTACCCACCCCATTATAATTGTCAAACTTTTAACATACGCATTCTGAGCAAGCAAAATATAGGGGGGGGCCAAACAGCAGAAGTGGGTTTTAAATATATCTCCTAGGCTTAACTGCCTGACATACTGTAAATCTGCCAGTCCCCCCCAACATAACTCTCAACCCAATAGCATAGAAATTCTGGGCCAACTAATAAATCAGGGTACCAAGACTGAAATCAGGGTCAAGTTGTAAAATAGAGACTCTTTAACTTAGCCAGGTACTATCATGTTGATCCATCTAAGCAACATTCTGAAGGCATGTGTCTAACATCAGTTGACTGCCCTTATTTAAAAGTGCAACTCAGTGATTAGTCTGCACAACCAATGTTAGAGGGACATACCTAAATGACAAGGTACCAAATCTATGTGAGAGTAATACCCTCTGTAACACATGGATAGCCAATCAATCTTTCTCCTATGTTAAAGTGTTCTGAAGGTCCTCCATCCCCCAAAGCCACACTTTGATGCCTCCCATGTCAGCTGCAACAGGCTGACCATGATGCACTCTGCTCAACAGTGAGCCTAGCAGCTTGGTTCACCATCTCTCTTCGGTATCCAAAGACTCCTGAGCTGAACACAGATAGCAGTGGTATAGGTTCATGATCATTAGCAGCGAAACCCTTCCAAAACTTTACAAACAGCCTGTCTGCTTACTCCCACAACAGAAAAGCTGAAACCCCATATGAGAGGCATGAGGCACAGCTGAAGACCATCAGCTTTCCCCAATGGATGAACAAGCTAGGAGGCAATTTCTGCTTATTCCAGTACTGTTACCACAGAAAAACTGTCAACCCAGGAGCTGCTTAAACAACCCAACTATCTCCTCAGCAGCTCCTCACAGAATCAGATAGGGGCTTGGCATACCACAAGGGTGGAACAAGGGCAAAGTAAGCTAAACTGAATGAGCCCACCATTTCCTATCCAGTACCTTCTTAGCTAATTCTACTGCCACAACTTCTCAAACCAAGAAAGCTGTCACCCCCTGGACTCATCACAGTCCACCTGCTTCCCCAGGTCCCCAAGCTAAATTCTTCCACAGACCTCCCTTTCAGAGTGGTTGGTTGACAAAGAAAAGTGGGTTTGTGGGTGGACTGAGAGATTGTGCGTGACTATTTTAGAGTTAGAGTAATGGCTGGGTAAGGGATAGATTTACGGAATACACACAAAGGGCTAGTGTGTGAAGCTCCTCTTAATAAAACAGCAAATATCCAAGAGATAAAAAAGAGAGAGAGCACCACGGCAAAGCCAGCTATTCCAAACAAGTAGAGTATTTATTCAAGTAATTGCTTTCACGTCTCGATGGATGCTTCCTCAGACTAAAATCCATTGAGACGTGAAAGCACTTACTTGAATAAATACTCTACTTGTTTGCAATACCTGCCTTTGCTGTGGTGCTCTCTTTTTTTATCTTTAAGGGATAGATTTAGTTTGTGTGTGAGTGTGTTTCAGGGTTACAGTATGGGTTAAATAAGGGGCTAGTGTTACTGTGCATGTGTGTGCGTGTGTGTGTGTGTGTGTGTGTGTGTGTGTGTGTGTGTGTGTGTGTGTGTGTGTGTGTGTGTGTGTGTGTGTGTGTGTGTGTGAGCATGGTTAGTACCCAAGTTGTCTTGTGTAGTGGTAGTGTTATGCAAAGGGTTTTTTTAAGCTGCATGGTTAGGACTAGGGGCAGGAACAAGTTTAGGGTTAGGCTTAGGGTTTGTCCAACTTTGTAATGCATACTATCCCTAAATTAGCCTGCCAACAACCCCAACTGTACCCTGGAAAAGGCATTTTGTAACACTACCACTCTTCAGCAATCTTTTTTGTTTTAAACAAGAAACATTTTTATTAAAATATCACTTATGACATATGCAATCATACATTTATATAACTGCATATAACAAACGTAAACAAGAGCGAAGCAAAGTCTCCTCCAAAAGGTTTTATTATTAAAAACAAGTGCACCGGTTTTAATAATAAAACCTTTTTAATAATAAAACCTTTTGGAGGAGACTTTGCTTCGCTCTTGTTCACGTTTGTTATATGCAGTTATACTTATTGTCCTTTGAACAAGAGCGTTTATCTGGCGTTTTGGTGGGACTTTTTGTACTATTTATTTTCATACATTTATATAAATGAAAACAAACCATATTGACATAATCTTATTTGCAAGCATTTTACAAACCAGGCTGACATAATTTAAGTTGCAAGCATTATATATCACATATAATCTATCCAATCATTGTCAGCCAATCATTACGGAGCTCATTCAAAACCTGCCTTCTTTTAAACCTCATCCCTTCCCTGTAATTACCATTTTTCCTATGTAATTTGCTCCTGCCCTTTTCTAAAGATTCCAATTCCAGTTATTTTATCTCTGTTACTATAGTCAGTACTTCTAATAAAGTTGGTTTAGATTTTGATTTCTATTTTCTAGTAACTGCTTTTTTGGCAGCCACCATAATTAGACTCATCAAGGCCTTACTATGTCTAGAGAATTCTGATTCTGTATCATAGCTCAGAAAAATCATTTCCCTGGTTACACCAATTTTCTCATCCAGTATCCGTGATAGACTAGTTGGCAAGGAATCTTTAAAGTCTTTGTCCAACAGCAAAAACCAATAAGCAAAAAATAAAAACAAAAGAGTTCCGTACTGAACAGACCAAAGTACTTTAATGCAAATTTCCAAGAATAAAATGAGCGCTTTCGTCTGCCCTCAGCAGACTTCTTCAGAATAATAAACCTCTGGTGCCTTGGTTATTTATACAATTCTATATTGTCTAATTAATCAATAATTAAACCAATTAAATATTCATTATCTTTTAAAGGTAAAAGGGACTGGAGGTGGTAAAATTAACCTAACCCTCGAGTCCCCTTTAGTATTTAAACATTTTTTCTATACATGTATACTAAAACATCCTAAGCATATCCTAAAATATTAGGAATTGTGCGCCACAAATTGAAAAGTTAAAAACATTACAATACAAAAAGTCTGCCAACTCATTACAGTCCCAGAAAATATGTTCACACTTATCTCTTTCTTCCGCATCACACCCCCAACATTTGCTGTTTACCTGAGGAAAAAAATCTCTGAAGTCTACTTAGAGTATAAGAATATCTTACTATGTAAGCATTTCCAAGCAAAAATGGTAAATCTTCTAGATTTTGTTGCATATTTGGGACACAAACATATAACACCCCATTGTTTCTTTATGAACTGCCTATCCAATCTCTCTTCTCAAACCTTTCTAACCTCCCCTGATTGATTCTTATAGTTATCATGCAATATTTATATGCTATACTAATTATTCCTTTTTTAACAGCAGCTTTTGTTCTAAATTCTACTAAAAACTCTACCAGTGCTGGTCTTTTGCTTAGGACCCCCCTCATTTCTTTCTCTTTCTTTATACTCTTAATACCAATCCTTGACAGGAAAGGCAATCTCTAACCTGCAGTCCAAATAAATTCTTGCCATCTTCCCATTCTATTACCATTCTCTCTGTAGTTATTTGCTCCCAATATCTTGGTTTCTTTGCCAGTTTTCAGCAATAAATTCTAGCCCCCTCTTGCCTGTTGTCTGTATCCCTAATTCCAGTCATCCCTATTAGCAGAATCTCCTTTCTCCATTCTCGTGTTGGCTTAGTTTTAGAATACTTTCTGCTACTTTAGGAATATAATATTCTATATGATTCCTGTTATTCTCCTTAAAGGCCTGCATACAAAATCCCAGTCTCTTCTTGTTACTTAAGCTTCCACCTGCTTCATTATCATTCCTTTCCACTTTGAAGTATAAGTTTCTGCTTGTGCTATGTATAGCAGCCTTAACTGTGTAGCTCTGAAATACCTCTTCAAATCAGTTAATCCCAATCCACTTTGTTCTGTTGGAAAAATCAGCTTATCCCACTTGACTCTTGCTGTCTTCCCCTCTCAGATAAAATCCTTCAGCTCCTTATTAATTGCTATCCACAACTTCTCTGGTTGATAAAAACATGCCTGACCTCTGTAAAGGACTAAAGGGACTAAAATCATTTTTAACTACTTGCATCTTACTATCCATATCTATATACCAGAGCTTCCATTTTCTCATTTTTGTGGTATCTTTCATTTAGTCTCTTCCCACATATCCTTAGCTGCCACACTGGATTCATTTTAATCCATGCTCCTAAATACTTAATTTTATCATGTCCCCATAAATATGGATATTGCTGAAGCAATGCATGTGTGTGTACATCATTTACAGCTATTGCCTTTATTTTAGCTTCATTACTTTTGTATCCCAAAAAGGTTTGAAACTGTCCGAAAATGTTCTACAGCAGTGTAATGTCCTTTTCAGGTTTTATCAGGTATAAAATAATATCATCTGCAAATAGAGCCAGCTTTTCTTGACTACCATCCCAATTATTTTTTGCCCCTGGACCTGGCCAGCGTGTAACCTCTCACTCTGTTTAGCATTCAGTTAAGATTTCGATCAACAGTGTACTTCGAATTTCACCTTTGTTAGACTCACAGCAACTCAGAAGGATTTCCATGCCTTCTCGTTATAGTTACTCATAGCATAAATCCCAGTTTGCTAAAACAAAAAGAAAAAAGAAAAATAAAAAAAAAGAAATAATGAAATACACACTCAAAAATCATATTTTCTATAGGTAAGGAAATCAAATCATGAATGAGTATGCACTAGGAGGGCAGCAATCTTGGGAACAAAAACAAATTATAGGTTGATATGCTTAGACCAAAGATGCCCTACACATCCATCAATGTAGCAGTTAGCAACAACTGGCGACTTTTCCTTATACTCACATTCACATTTATTTATACTGAATTATCCAAGAGTAACATATCTGTGATGGCCATGTTAACTTAAAAATGTCTCTCAAAGTAAGGTAATGCCTTACAGTTGCATAGCTCTTCTTCCTGACCGAAGATTCAGGGGAAAAGTCTCTGATACTTAAGGCCCGATTGTATTACACTGGAATAAGTCACTTACACTGAGAACAGTTAATTTGGAATCTGACTCCCAGTATAGTCCTGTTTATAGACAGGCCTTACACTAAAGGAAGTCACTTATACTGAGAGCAAGTCCTTCAGAATCAGGGCAGGCTTACATCAGAGTAAATCACTACACTGAGAG
>NC_056734.1:768240174-768300174 GCF_019279795.1 Protopterus annectens | reverse complement strand
AAAAGACAATACTGCCATTAAGGTACATGTTCTTTTTTAAACAGTCAGTTCAGAGCTTATGGCTGATCTTACTTCACTCAAATGCACATTAATCTTGCAAAGCAAGCTAGAACTGCCGTCATTCCATTTTCACATAAGCATTGCCCCAACCCAACTCCCTCCCAGAGAATCTGCTTTGAGCCTGTAAGTTTTAAAATAATGACAATAAAAGACCACGGTTACATTACTGTATTTCTTTCACATCACATAGCCAAGAACTTGCGGGTGATCTTTCTTTAGTTCACCCATACACACTTTACTCATGCAAAAGTAAGAGGTTGTTTCAACAATAAAACATTGATAAGCCATCCTAATTTATCTTGACTAACCCTGCAAAAAATACTAGGTTAAAAAAAAAAAACAGATGTCATCCACAAACGGCTCTCCAGAATATACTGCATACCTAGTAGGACTCCTGCCAGGATATTATATAAAAAAAAAAAGAAAATCATCAACAGCCCCCAAAAGACATTGATCACTAGCATCTGGTTGACTCTCCAAGAGTATTATGTTAAAGAAAGAAAATCATCAACAATCCCCAAAACACATTGCCTCCAGTGCTAAAAACTCTGTGTGCGTACTGTTTTATGCTTTACTTCTACAGTGATTACAGTTATTTGGATTTAATTTGCAACTTATATTTCACATTTTATAAACACTGACAGACATTTGCTAAACAAAGCAATACAGTCTTACAGTGAAAACAGACTTAACATTAAAACTTCACTGCCTTTCAAACTCATTCATTGAAACAGCACTAAAACCCACATTCAAAGAAAATGCATTTGGCCAGTGCTGGGTTATGTTTACCTTTGGGCTGTTTTCAAATCATAGGCCCCTTGCACACATTTAGGCCCATGCAAATATTCTTTAATTCACCTTCCTGATTTATTCAATTATAAAATATATTAATTCAGTTGTATCCCTTGTATAACACAGCAGCACTTGTTAGACCACATTTTAAATTTATAGTTTTGAACATTCTTCTAGTAACCAATGAAACAAAACATATGAACCACTAATAAATAACAAAGCTGCCCAATTCAGAACATTTCAACCATAAAAGGCCACTCAAACTTCTGTCATTACAATCCAACAATATCAGTCAATATGCACAATCTCTGCAGAAGTAAAAGTCATCTGAATAATTCCACATTAAAGAAATCTGAATCTAATGAAGAGGTTGCTGCTAGAAAACAACTTTATATTTCAGTGTTTTCATCTACAAATGCAGTACCTGCTTCCCTTGAAGAATAAATTGCATATGTTACATTACAAAATGTAAGCTGGTATGCTGAAATAGGGAATGGATGGCAAACTGAAAAACAGGTTCATGGTTAATAGTTATAGGAGTTTTGTTCCCACGTTGTCCCCCCAAGAATCTTAAAATTATAAGTAATGGGCTTCTATCATTCCCAGCATATGCCTTGAGTTCATAGACCAAAGGTGTTTTGCCAACTTTCAGTTATTACTGTGTAATCAGCTGCCTTTTTTACTTCAGATATTTGAACCAAAACTTCATTTTGGAAATCTTATAAATGCTACCTATATGTTAGAGCTTATTTTTATCATTCTAGGATACCTTAACACTGATTGTCATACACTGATTTATTTATATTGTTTATTTTTCTATCCCTTACATTGTAAAGATCATACTGATGAATATATGTTATTCTTTGGTGTGTAAACATCCAAATAAATACAGGCTGATGGTCTCACATTTGGTAACAAACCTCCTTAACTTATCATACTAAAAATCCATAAGTAACATAGAAATAAATAATATCCATGAAGTTACCATCTTTTGCTCTTATTGCAAGTCATGTTCCTTTTTCTTTTAATTTTATTTGAAAAACTATCATATTCAAAGATGTACAGGAGTTTTTAGCTTGTCTCATTTCTTTTAGTAGGTTTCCTTGTAGGCCAATTAAAGCATAGCCAATTTTCCTTCCAAAGATGAAAATCAAACCTCATACTTGTTTCTAATTGATAAACATCCTAACCATCACACCAACCCTAAAGAGTTTTCATGTTAATTTTCATTAATCTCTCTATCAGGGTTTCTTGTGTGCACTGTATACTGCTTTCTCCTGGAAAACTTCAGCCTTATATATGTTCTAGTATAGATGTGACACTCCAAAACTGCTTATACCACTGAAAAGGGTGTAAAGCAACTGCTTGTGCAGATATGCAACACGTTCTGTCTGCTATTAATGCCTTTCATTTTGCATTCACATTCCCTAAGTTTTCTTAATGCCTTCTCACATTGAATTTTCCAATCTGAAACAAATAGTAAAAACAAAATGAAAATTGTTTTAGTCTGAAACAAATACCAAAAGTTCATTGCACGTTTTGAATGTACATCACCTTCCACAAATGCTTCTTTATTCTGAAGTTTTCTTTCCAATGTGCATTTCTTTCAGAACTATCCGTAATAAAGCACAAAAGCAAACAATTTGTTTCAACAACACTAGTAGCAACTAAAGTGAAAGTACTGTGCTACTACTTATTGTTTTGTGCTCTCTTTTTCAGAAAGAGGGTGAGACCCAATGCCATCCAGCTTTCCACATCAGACGTGGCAATCTGATTCCCTTCCCCTTTACTATGCGGTTAAACCACATAGACTTCTGGGTATCACACTGATGCCTTCTCTCCTTAATCTGGACTGCTTTTACAGCAGTCCAGATTTACAGAAACTAATTTAAAAAAAAAACAAAAAAAAATGGAACTGGCCGAACATGCGCAGTTCGAGTTCCGGGACTTTGCGAGTCAGTTGGACGCACGCTAAGTGAAGCACTACAGCCAGCCAGTAAATTTATATTTAAAAATAAAATTATTTTTATAAATATTTTATTATTTTAAACTTTCTTTACTTCACACACAGCTGGGGGGGACTGCAGTCCAATGCCACAAGCCACCACTATTCCTCTTCAAAACATCTAATTCTCATAACATCAAAACTCAAAACACAGAGACGATAACATCAAAAACCCAAAACACTGAAAACTCATAACATCGATATTCATAACACTGAAAATGTATAACAACGCGTAGTGTATCATCAAACATGCAAATGTTAAAGTTTATTCTGTTAATCTTGTAGTATCACTATAAAATGTTGTAGTTTTTAATTATATAGCTATTATTTATATAGTGTAGGAATTTATACTATTTATATAGTGTTTATTTTGCCAATCTGTACATGTTTTTAGGCCATACAGGTAAGTGATTTAAATATGATGTGTACATTCTATATGGTGATTGTGATACATTGGGGTTAGGAAATTAACTTTTATCCACTGTAGTGTGATCTCAAAATTGGTATATTTCATTTACTGGGGGTGGAGGGCAGAGTTCCCCCCTGCAGAAATGTAGCAAAAAGTGTGTTTGTAGTTTGGTGTTGTTATAGGTGGAGGGGATGCTATGTACATGTGCTTTGTAGTTTTCGATGTTATGATGCAAACTTTCAGTGTTCTGAGTTTTCGATGTTATGAGTTTTCAGTGTTTTGGGCTTTCGATGTTATGTTCTCAGTGTTTTGAGTTTCGATGTTACGAAAATTAGATGTTTTGACTATATATATATATATATATATATATATATATATATATATATATGTATACACACACACACACACACACACACACACATATAAAATACACAGTTGTGCAGTTCTGAAAGATCATGACAGTTTATAATAATTTCATTTATATTTAATGGAGTCATTTAATCATATGAATTTCCTACTTATGTGAAGCAGAGAAAAAACATAGAATGGATGTGCACCAGCTGACTAATTCCCAAAAGTTAAACCATACAATAAAAGGTAGTTGCTGTACATGGCAGAGGAAGACCTTTAATAAAATATTATTTAAAACCAACAAAGAAAGGTGAGCAGTTTCATGGCCCAGTGCAATACGAAAGTGATAACAGACCTCTAGCAAGCAGTTCCTATCATGAAAGTAAATATACTTAAAATGTAGGACCTGATCAGTCAGCTTGCTAGTTTACAGGCAAGAGATCATGTTACCCCCACAATCATTTCAGATCAGAACGCATGTAGGTCACTCCATAGGAAGGTGGCTTAGGGTTTAACTTTGCTTGTGCAGCCTTAGGTGGAGACCAACAACCACAGTAGTATGCATGAGACCATAGGGTAAATGGAGAAAGGCCTGTCTTGAGTGACTGCTGTGTGATAGCAAGCACCATCGCACTAATATTACGGCGTGCATCCTTCCTATGGCTAGCAACCTTGGTAGGTAATGCGAAATAACTGCTTTCATTGGCCTTCTTCTTTTCCCTATTGATTTCTTACTCCACATGTTTTAATGGGTGATCAACTATCAGGATGTCAAAGACAGTGACAGGTTACTTGACGAATCATAGTTGAAGAGTCATACTTGTATAAGGAGGAAGGTATAGTGGAGGTGAATGGATGCCTCGCAGTAGTTTGGGAAGAGTTCAGAAACATTAAAAAGGACAGATATATGGGGGGGAAATATATATATATATATATATATATATATATATATATATATATATATATATATATATATAATGTAGAACCTAATTTAGTTTGTTGAAACCTTAAATGCATTTAATTTACTGAAGTGAGTTCCCATTGTGATATGAATGAGTGACATCAGAGGGCTGCAAGTCAACAGATAGCAAATAATTTTTTAGTTAATTGTTGGGTATGAAGCTAGTGTCACTTTATGCCATTATAAACATTATCAAGATGGAAATGCTGCATGACTCAATGAAAGTTATCACCATGATATCTACATCTGTTGGCGGTAATAAAACATAATTTGTGAGCTAAGTCAGACTTAAACCATTTTGCATTCGGCTGTAGTTGACTCCGTTGTTGAGGGTTGAAGTTCTGACTGTGACCCAGATGATGCCAGACTTACTAGTTACCCAGAGCACTGGAGAAACCAATGAGGAAGTGTAGGAATAGATTGCCAATGCATGTACATCTGTCTTGGCATGGGGAATAGCAATCTAGCACCTTGCAATGCTGATAGTTATTGAAGACACAGGAGTTTGGTAAGCAGTATGTGGGAGGAGACCCTGTGATTTAATCTGCCATGCCATGTCTGAGTGATGGCCTTAATGAAGACTATGCAAAATCATGCATGCTTTCATGGGTAGTAATAGTAGCCCATATTTCTGCTGGTATGTAAATCAGCTCCTAGCAGTGGATTTAGATAACAAGAAAAAAAAGAAAGAAAAATCCCTCATGCTGCCTGGATGAAGGCCCTGTTGAAATCAGTTCTTGCTCTTGTTAAGATGAATGATTAGGTATAATTACAATGTTAGTTAGATGGCCAGCAAGCTTGTACAAAATAAAAACATATATAAAATTAATACTCTCTCCTTCTGGAGCCATAAATTTTAGCAAAAGCAGAATAATTCTGATGTGACACTGTCACAAACAATAGCAGCTTTCCTGACATAATTCAAAAAGCAGTCAGCTAAGCAAACTCATGCTAATTTATGAAACAGTAGAAAACTGCAACTGAGTATTATTTTAAAAGGATTCATGTTTTGCAAGAGTGCCTTGCTGGAATGTGCCAGTTGATTTTTAAATTAGTTGTTAATAAAAAAATGGTAAGCTGCTTTGAAAAGCTGTTAAAATTAATTGCCAACTACTGAAGGACAAAGAAGGATTCATTTGTTTGGTGTTTCCTGTATTACTGTTAGCTTAAGGAGTGAAATGCAGTTTATTCAAAGCACCATGTAAAATCAGCATAAAAATTATATTGTAACTTGTATTTTATTGGATTATAGAGAGCTTGGGATTACATCCCACTTTATCTAAGGCAACATTCATCCTTGCTGTTTTATTAAACCTGCTTTAATACATAAGATTCAGCAGGAGAAAGCATGAAGGTAGCATGAAGGTAACATATAATTTTATTTAAAAAGGAATGCCAGCAGTTTCACTTAAAAATTCAAACCCATTATTATCTCAGTTTCAGTTTACAAAATACCTAACTTAATTGAGCTCAGTAATTCAACTACCACACATATTCACACATGATATTATTCAGCATGAACTCAGTATTGTAAGAAGTTTGTCACCATCCTTTGAGCTCTGAATAACGAAAGATATGCATAGAAGTATTGGAGCTGGAAATAAAGCTTTGATTAATGTGAACTTATCCTAAACACTGGTTAATGTTAACTTGCTTACATTTTTCTCAGGTAGAACTAAACCGGTTAACAGGCCATAAAGTTCATATTGAAAGGCCATGCATCTAAAAGAATCCCACAGGATTTAGATTAGCATTTCATAGCTTGATTGGCCAAGCATTTTATCATGATCTCAAGTACATAACATATTTGTTTTATTTTTTATTTTTTTATGCATTAACTAAGCCAGTTACTTGGTGACAATACCTCTTTTCATAAACAACTTAGAAAACATTTAACATAATGGCATTTGTCAAGGAAAACTAGATTGGCAGATGGAAATGTTTTGCATAAGGCAGAGCTTCACAATTTCTCCTTGCAGAGGGTGTATCTCTTGTACTCCCCTTCCAATTTAATATAGTCATCTCAGAGGTTTTTGCAGGTTAATGGGAAATGAAAACAGGAAACAAAATGGGTTAAAATTCAAGAGAGTTTTGTGTAGCGTATGTAAGAGGGATTCAGGAATGTGAGTATAACTGACATGTTACCTTTTAAGTTTATGGAGATACAGTCTGATGGTAAAAGCTCTCCTTACTCAGCAGTAACAATGCCACTGGAATATAAAGAACTGAAATAGGGATATCAAGGATAAAAAACAGGCTGTGGTGTGGGAGGAGAGTAGATCGAATAGAAAAAATAGGCACAGTGAAGGAAGGAACAAAGGGGAGATTCAAGTAAAACCAAAAAGAGTAGCTGATCAGTGCAAAACCATAACAAGATCAGTATGGATCTGACTGGAGATCAGGGCAAGTAGGATATGAAACCAAAAAAAAATGAAGAGCAGTGTGGCTGATGGGTAAGAAAGGGTAAGAACGGGCCTATACAGAAAGAACATCAAAAACAGCCATTAGAAACATTTTTTAAACAGAAAGTTAAAAAAAGCAAAAAAGTGAGGACTACAAAAGCAAGATTAAAGAGCAAGAACAAGACAGGACGGGGAACTACTTAATATATTAAACATGAAAATTAAATTTTGTCCAGCTATATAGCAGAGAAAGAAAACTGTGAGAAAGAAAATAATAGACTTAAAGAAAGAAACAAGAGATACAGATGGTTAAAGAGCAGACTGGGATTTTTAATCAATTCTGTGTAATCATGGTTCATGAAGGAGAAGGAGGACAGTGTACAAGCAGGAGCCTCTTCATTCTGTTGAAAGAAGCCACAATGAAGCATTGAATCCCACACACCATAGCACAAAGGAATACTTTGCCAGTATCCTTTCAACTGTAGTGAATTAAGGTCTTGCTTTAATTTAGGCCCTGTTGCATATAATACATTCTTAAAACACAAGTATAATAAAGATTTAAACATTAATAAACTTTCTGCACACCTAATATCTATACAGAGGATATTCCATAACCTATAGCCCTTAAATGAAAAAAATTAAGACTTCAATTTAGAATTAACATTAGGTAAATAAAGTACTAAATTATCATTCCTATTATTTGAACTATGGTTGATAAAACCATCTACCAACATTGCAAAAAACAGTTGATTCTTAGTACATTTATACACCATAATTTAATCAGCCCATAAGAACCTAAAAGCCATTGCATAAATTGATACATTTTCATGTCGCTTGGTATATGATAAGGATTTACATACAGCTATATGTTTGGTAAATGTTCTTTGAACATCTGTAATCTTAGCCAGAGGGAAAATCAACAACACATAAAAAGAACCACAATATTGTATTGTAGGGCAAACACTGGGAGAAAATAACTTTACAATAACAAACCTGTCCAGATGCCCTAGATATTCTTTATTAAACCATAACATTTCTTAACACTATACATGAGAATCAAAAGAGAAAAATTAATCAACAATTATGCTTTAATCCTTAACTTGTTTAATCAACAGGCACAAAGAGTAATCCATCGCATATGGAAAACTATAATTAGTAGTACCAAAATGAACAACCAAACATTTATTATAAAATGTCATACTCTTTTATGTTGTAACCATGTAGCTAACTTACCCAAATCAATTTGCAAACTCTGATAATCTATCATATTTGTTATTGTACCTCTAACCTTTAACTCATCAGCAAATATACTCAAGCAAATTTATTTAGATATTGGGCAATCACTCACAAGCAGCCAAACAACAGAGGTCCAAAAACCAACACCTGGGAACCACCACATTTATTGCTAACATATTTTGAAAATGTTCTCTTAATCTTAACTCTGCTTTTCTGACCTTCCAATGAATTTAAAACTAATCTCTATACAAATACATTTTCTGTCTTATCCACTATATCAATAAAGACAGAATGTGGAACTGAATAAAAGACCTTAGCTAGATCTAGGTAAATCACATCTGTATCAAGGCCTTTATCTAACAAGTTTATTATATATTCATGAAACAGTAACCAAGTTAGATAGGCTAGATTGTGCAGATATGTATCACTAAAGAATCTAAACATATGTTTAAATGATAAAGATATGTAGTGCCTCTTAAAACACTTCTCCAGGATACATGTCAAACTAATTGGTCTATAATCACCAAGAGTATAACCAGGGGGACTTTTATGTATTGGAGCAACAATGCCCTCCTTCCAAATGTTTGGGACAAAACCTTCAGTTAAGGTTTTCTGGAACAAATAAACTAAACAAGGGTACAATCAATAACTTATACCTCTCAAAAAGTAACTATACTATTGATCTGACTCAGCAGCTGAGTTCTTTTTAATATACTCTAAAGATAATTTTTATATGTTATTCCATAAATGGAGGACAACTGTCTACCAATTTATTTTAGAAAATTAAAGTCTATACCATCTCAGGAGGATGTCATAAAACAAAACAAAAAAAAAAATCAACAAATAAACTAAACAAAATCTCAGTTATACTCCCAGACCCATCTCTTAATACCAGAACTGAGGCATTCATCCAAACTGCAATATTGTAAACAAGCCCTTTTTGTTATCTAATACACTGGTTGCCAACTTTATTTCATAGGTAATCATATGTTTGTTAACTAATCTTATAAAATATTTCTTGTAGTTGTTATAAATGGATGTATTTATCACTGGTGAATGAGCCATAAAATACCTGCACATTTTTTTCTTCTAAATGACTCGGATTTTCTATTCTAGCAGGGACAAAATGGTCAAACTGTACATGTGACTATAACAATATCCCAGTTTTGAAACATAGTTTTAACTTTCATCTCAGGATCTCAAACCCATTGTAAAAATTCAATTTTAATAGCTGCAAAATCTGATCTATGGCATTATTTTTTACCTACACCCTTTCATTAAGTATTGGTAAATTAAAATCCATAATTTTAAAAATGACATACAAATGGTCTGAAGTCCCCAAATCTGGAGATGCACTACAGTATTTAAATTTTAGTTAATTAGGGAGCCAGGCGACATCAAATACCTTACTTCCTCCAGAACTCTGCATTACAATCTGTGAGTATCCCCATGAGATTCTCTCACTTAAGATATTATTTTCCAGTTTACTAGATAATAATGACATTGGCCAATCAATACTAGGAGCATTTAAACCATCGACAATTATGTCATGGTTCTTCTCAAAACATGTAATTATTTGTTGACTCAACAAAACACCAAATTCATTAGATAAATTTGGTGAAGGATAGAAAATAGCTAAATCCTTACTTCCGTCAACATTAATTAGTTTCACAGTCATAAATCCCAACTTTTCATTACTTGACACAAAAGTAAACTTGGTAGAAATGTAAATAGATACCCCTTTCACCCCTTATTAGACCTAAAAGCATCATGTTCGCTAAAACCAAGAATACTACATTGTTACTATTGAACCTGGTTTCAGTTATAAACAAAATATCAAAAGAATCATTTACTAAATAAGCTTCCAAGTCATCTAATTTATTATTAAGGCTGTACATTAGTTAAAAAACATTTTAAATAATTCCTTTTTCCACTTACATTAATCATTTTCTCCACCCTAAAAAAGTTTAAACTAATTTACTCAAATAAGCACACAACACACAACTGCTCATATGGCTCAAATGAAACAAATCATTAGCAAAATAAGCATACTTGTCATTAAAGTTTTCACAAAGCTGAACAGATTTCAGACAATGCTAAAATAATTCTCAGCTAAAAAGTTGGTAAATTACCTCACTATTAAGAGTATTTTACTCTTAAATGTAGGAGATGGAAAATATCACAAAGGACAAATATAAGGGGTGTGGTCAAGATGGTGAACTTGTAGCAGCATTCTTCAAAAGCTTTCTGTCCTGAACTACATTACTGGCAGGATTTTTTATTCAAAAATGACTTTTGCCTGAATTAATTATTACCAATCTAGAATTCTACTGACAATTTTTTTCATCATCAAAACTAAAAATTCCTGTCAAATTCAACTGGAAAAGAAAACTTTACACAGTTCTTCGGAATGAGTCACATTAAAACTTCAACTCAAGACTCCTTACTTAAAAACGAGTTACATTCTTTGCTGACAAATATATAAGATCTATCTTTAAAGATAGATAAAATTGATAATAAGCTGGATACCTTCTAAGACAAATGTTCTCAACAGCTTGAACAATTACAAGAGATTATGAAGCAACAGAAGACTCAAATAACAGCAATGAAACAATCCCTTAATGACATGGAAAACAGACTAGTAGAAGAAGAGCATCACTTGGTATTTCTATTAAAACAAAACAACTATTTGCTGGAAAAAAAATGGATGATCTTGAAAATAGATCCAGGAGAAGCAACCTTCATATTTATGGACTCCTGGAGAAAGCTGAGGGTGACAATATTATTAATTTCTTACCACCTAGATAACATCTATACTTAAACTGCCTGAATCACTATCCTATTGTACAGAACATGCTCATAGGTCTCTAACATCAAAAGAAACATCAAATTCATCAAATTCCAGACCAAAATCTGTTATTATGAAAATGATTTCCTCTCAAGACAAAGAATTGATATTAAAAACAGCCTAGACAAACTTCCCAATAAAATACCAAGGGTCTGTCATCAGATTTGACAATGACTATTCCTCAACAGTAGTTGCAAAAAGAAAATAATTCTATCCCATTATTAAACACTGAAGAAAAAACAACTTAAAACCCATATTCTATACGTAGCAGGACTGAAAATCTTCCTTCCTGGAGGCATCAAAATATTTGACTCCCTAAAAGCTGCAATAAAATACTTGCTAAATAACAACATGATAGGTCAAGTAGAAGTTATGGACTGGGCACTTAAGAGAAATACTGAAGAAATGAATGGAAAACAGTTGAACAGAAAAATAAAAAAACTAAAGGACAAATAAATATACTATACTTCACAAGTTTTATATTGCCAACAAACTTCTACATATTACTTTTCACTGAATACAGGTGCATATCTTTTATTTTTGTGTTCAAGCTTATGCATTATCTTTACTATAAATCTTATTCAATAGACTGTTTTAATATTAGACATAACCATTCATTACAAGACTAAAAAATTTATAAATGAAAAGTTATAAGTAACTAAAGCAAACTAAAATAAAATGCTATACTCAGATCTTCCTTAACATAATTTAAAAATTCTAATTTACTATAAACAACATCAACAGAACCAACAAAGGTCAGAATATAAAGCATGCTATCTAGGAATGTAAAACAAAGTCATTAGCAAATAACAGTTCTGATATGCATAAGCCATGTCATGTAATGTAAAGTCAAACAGTTTTAAAGTTGGAAAGAAAATATTAAACATAACATATAGGATTTTTTTTCTTTTTTCTTTTATCCTTTACTTTCTTTTCACTAGCGGAATTAGATAATGTCACTAGTTAGAGCCAGAATTTATAAATTTGAAAAATGGAGAGACTCTATATGTAATACTCATTATTGTGGATATTATAAGATGTGTTTGTTTTTCACATTGTGATTCATTGTGTTTCTTAATGTGGGAAAGAAAGTGGAACTACTCAGAATGGCATCTTTTTATGAAAGGGGTCATTTGTTGTGGAGGTGTGGTGTGCATTTTTGTTTTTGCTTGTTTTGTTCCCTGTCATGATTTTTACCTCCGCCCTGGTGTTCTAGTGTTAAAAAAGCTTAAAATCATTCCCTGCCCCTCTCTGCCTCGAGACTTTCCCGTTTTTCTCCAAAATCTCTTTTATTGTTGCCATAAATGTTCCCGCCAAGTCTGCAAGATAAGCAAAAACATTGAGAGGTTTCCCACGATCAAAATGAACAGTGAGAAGCTGCTCTAACTTCTCCGATTCGCACTACTTGGTCGCTTAAGCGATGATGTCATTAATAAGCTCACAAGCACACATAAGACCCGATTTTCACTTCCCAACACAAACAAACAAAAATACTGTATCCAAAACCTTCTCCCTATACAATAACCCACTGCAATACTAGCAGCAACTAAAATGAAGTTAAAAGAAACACTTTTTGTTGCGCTATCGACATAATGGGGAGGATTTGGAAAAAGTTGAGAAAATTTTTTTTTAAAGATACACTGTACTTTTGCAGACCAGTTCCAACAGTACACTACTAATTTAGCATGCTACAGACAGAAATGACCATAATAAATACTAAACAAGTAAACCAACTAATGTTTTAAAAAATAAATAAATAAATATCAGACCTCTTGACATTCAAATACACAAATTTGAAACTGAACCAATATAAAAACAACTACATTAGTGAAAAAGTGCAAAGACAGGACAGACCATACAATTATAAAATTGCAAATATGCATTGGTGGAAGCTGATTCGGCATGGTTCCACTAAAATAATAGAGAAGACAGATACAATGTTATAACATAGCTTTACTGCTGTATTCATAATTTGGAGTGTAAATATGATGCTATGATTTGATAAGTTTTATGTCTTCACATCTAAGTATTAGACTGACCTCATGACACCTGAATATATTTGATTCATTGAATGTCCTGTAATAAACTGTCATGCATTTATTACTGATTTAATAATGTCATAAAGATGTTTTCACAATATAAATATTCATCTCATATGGAAGCTAAAACAGAAGCTGACATATAATGAATATGGTAGAGTGTAAGATGAGCAAAAAATGGTAATGTACATGAAAACTTCCTCCGAGGTGGCTGCAATGGCTTATAAATAGTGAAAATCAAAAGTATGAACATTTTGTGCCAGACATGCATGAACATCATAGATGCCATCATCATAACCTATAAATTATTACTTAAATACATTTGTTTAAATTAGTCATTTACATAAGTATAATCTCCTGCTGAATGGATTACCCCCACTGAGCTGTTGCCTATTTTACAAGTGAGATTTGAACTGATACTGAAATCTTACAAAATGAATCACCTTATAACATCATACTATCATATACATTATACTTAAACTTGAATCACCATAACATATTGCTAAGTTTGCTCATGCATGAACTATGACATAGAAATAAATTATTATTCATCTAAATTTAAAAAGCTGAAACATCAAACATACCAAGTAATAATAGTTTTAGACATAAAAGTACCTTGGGCAGAGAGACTCATCTTGTACATAAAAGATATAGGTAGAGGGAATGTCTGCGTGACTTTTTCACTCAGATGAGAGGTCTTACACCTCATTGAGATGATAAATTGTTTTAGTATTCAACGTTTCAAGTTTTTAAATATGTCTGAATTTTTTTTTTTTTTTTTATGTTTTTTTTTGGTGTCTAACAAAAATGAATGCATCTGATACAGAAGAGAGAAAATAAAAAATACATTACTATAACTCAAATGTCATTTTACATACTGACTTTGTAATCTAAAGTAATTTGACATATCTAACTATAATATAAAATGTCTATCTATAAACGTTAATGGTTTAAATAATAATATTAAAAGGAAAAGTTTATTTAAGTATTTGAATTTACATAAGCCACAAGTAGTATTGCTTCCTATCTGATAGATGAAGATTTATAAAAAAAAAATAAATAAACTTTAATAACTATACAGTGCTGGCAAGTTCACAATTTAAACTTAAGAAAAGACATGTAATTATTTTAGTTAGGAATTCAACCCCAACCCTCAAAATAATTCAACATACCAAGATTCCTCAGGAATGTTTTGTTTAACAACCCTAGAAATTAATAAAAGGATTTACATATTAGTAAATTTGTATTGGATCCCAGGGATTGGGATTAAAACTGTTAACACTCACTTCAAAAATATTATTCATCATACTAAGGAAATCCTACTAGTAGCAGGGGACTTTAACTGCATTACAAATGATAATGATTCTAACTCAGCATGTAAAAGAAAGAATCATCGATGTCAAGAGCCCTTTTGAAATGTATTGACACAACAATAATTAAAAACATAAACCATTTTGCTGATCAAAACTCATTATTTTATACGTATTACTCTCATAGACATAAATCTCATTCTCGTATAGACAGAGTCTATGTTTCAAATGATTTATCAACAAAGTTAAGTGGGGTTAAGGTACTAGCATGCCTATTATCAGACCATAATGTGATAGGTTTTGAATTAGAAACAGAATCATATAACTCATTACCTATCACTAGAATACTATCATATAAAAATTTAAAAGAGTTTAAAGAATTCTACTTAAATAAAGTAAAGACCTTTCTGGAAATAAACAACACAGAAGCTATATCTGAAATATATATATATATATATATATATATATATATATATATATATATATATATATATATATATATATATATATACTGGATTCATTAAAATCTTATATTTATGGTAAAACAATAGCCTGGTTCTTTAACAAGGAAAAGACATGGACTAAAGACATGCTTGAAGTACAAACCAAACTTAACTGGAAATCCAAAAAGGGAACACAAATCTAAAATGTGAATTAATACAAATTAATAGTAAATACACTGAAATATTACACCACAAAACTATGATAAACCTAAAAAAAAAATCAAATTAAATTTGTATTCCATGAATCCTGCAAACCAGCTGCAACTATCAAATAGAAGAAAAATAAATTATTAAATCTAGACAGATAAAGGAATTATACAACAGTCACACAAAGAAAAATATAACTGATCTTAATAGCATATTAGAAATGTTTAGCATGCACTATAATAATATTAATTCATCAAATCTACTTCCCCAGCTAATGAAATAAAACACTTTCTAAACAAAAACTCTGAAATAGGTTATCCCAGTAGCATATAGGCATCATTAATAAGCCAATTACTATGACAGAATTAAAATCCCAAATAACTAAATTAAAGGTTAATAAAGCCCAGGTTCAGATAACATTTTACCTGAAATGTATAAAATATTATCGGGTCAGACTCTGTCTATACTACTAAAAGTATACGATATATCCAAAGAAGAGTTACAAATACCTCCATCTTGGAGATATTCATTAACTTCCCCAGTAATAAAACCTGGAAAAGAAGAAAATATTGTACATCATGTGGGCCCATATCCTAATTAACATAGATTATAAGATGTTCATGGCAATCTTAGCAAACAGAATCAAACATTTTCTTCCATTGCTAATAACTAAAGACCATATAGGGTTTATTAAAGAAAGAAACACATACAATAACATCAAAAAGAACATAACTTTAATAGATTTTTCTAAACACAGAAATATAGATTTAACTCTAGTCTCTTTGGACATCAACAGCACTTTCAACACTGTAAATTGGAGTCATTTACATCTAGTATTGCAAGAATATAAATTTCCTAATGCATTCATACAACTAATTATGTTCCTATATGAAACTCATTAGCATATGTTAAATTAGGCTCCCATAGATCTGGTCCAATTACAATTAAGAAAGGAACAAAGCAGGGTTGTCTGTTGTCACCTTTATTATTTGCACTACTGATAGAGCCCTTTGCAAATAACATCAGACTACAAGACAGTATTAAAGGCATAGAAATATCTAAAACATTAAATCTGAAGCTTTGATTGTTTGCAGATGACATTCTCTTGACCCTTACAGGCACTATTTGATGAATACATTTCAAGAAGTCTCTGGGCTATTATTTAATGAAAATAAAACTAAGATTTTGTTTTTGATTTCTAAGAAAAATAAAAAAAACTAGATAAAATATTCAAAATATTTTGTTAACGAGGGCAAACTTCATTACTTAAGGATCCACCTAACAGAGGATATAGAAGATATGATTTTATATTACTATAATAATATAATAGATAAAATAGAAGAAATGATAACAAACTGGAACAAATACTTATACACAATGGAGGATAGACTATACTTGACTAAATCAATTATATTTCCCAAAGTATTATACCTAATTCAAGTTTTTTCACTACCATCAACCAAGCATATAATACAAAAAAATATAATAAAATTATATTAAAATTTATATGGTACCCAAAAAAACTCAAATAGCACTAAATAATCATTTATCAAATTGGGAAGAAGTGGGAATAAATCTTCCAGGTATCAAGACTTACGCTTTATTAGCTATTAAAAGCATTACCCTATGATTAAACCCACAATACTCCTCAATATGGAAATTACTTCATGAAGGGATATGTTTAAATATCATGCAAAGCAGTATATACAATCATTTAAACTTATTACCAAACATATTCTATTGGACACTGAAAACATACATATTAGAAAATAAAAGCGTTCATACTCACATTATATAAATCACACACTATCCCTATTTAAAAAGTTTGTAAACACTAACACTACTATTAAATCCTGGATATTTTTAATTTTTCCATTAGCCTATACTTCAAATAACTTAGAAACTACACAAGTAAATAAGATGGACATTTTAAAATAAGGAAACCTACAGTTCTGGTATCAATTAATAGAAATGGGTAAGGTTTCAAGCATTACATACCTTATGAACAAATATAACATAAGAGAGGAAATGTGGCTAACTTTACAAATATTGAGAAAATTTATATTAAATAAAACAGAAATGATGCAAATCTCAGTCAGACAAAACATACCTAAACTAATTGAATATATTATATTCATAACAAATCAGCCTTATCAAGGGAATGGATACTTGTCTAACATATATAAACGTGTCAAAAAAGAAAAGATATATCACAAAAATGCTTATTGGAATTATTTCACAATGGTGAATGGACATCCCCCTGACAAAGATGAGAAAAAAATATTTTAATATCTTTAAAACACACCACACTATCACTTCACTGGAAGTTGTATTCATGGAGATTTCTACACGGAAGTTTCATCACCCCTCATAAGATAGTGTTAACTTTTGCTAGTAAAAATATTTGTTAGAGATGTGAAAGAAAACTAATGCCAAACTGGGAACATGTTTTTTATGATTGTATTAAATTAAAAACTTATTGGAGTAGTATAAACTATTTTTTCAAACAATATTTAATGATAATTTCAATTTAACAAAATCAGTGGTATTGTTTAACTCCCCTATACCAAAAAACTATCAATAATTTGGACTTTGCTATGCATTGCCAGAAAAATAATTACCATAAACTGGCAAAATAATTCTTCTCCTTCGTTCAATGAATTTAAACATCTTGCACTGACTGTTAGTCAAATGGACATCAAAACACTAAAGAACAGAACAAACAGATTAACATCATACATCAACACTTGGCAGACTGTAATAGAAACCCTGGAGAAAATGGACAATATCTCTAACTGAAATGATGCAATTATATATTAGAAATGAGTAGTCACTTGAACTGATTAGACACCTTTGTAAATAGATATGCTCTGATGTTATAATAGTAAATATTAAGTTAGTATTAGTTTCTATTTCTATTAACTATATGTAAATATGTTTCTGTGACATCACTAATATATCAATCAGTACTTTTTTCCTTAAAATTGTGATAAAACTGGAAAACGATTAAAAGACTTAAGTGAAAAAAGGACCAATATAAAACCATAGATTTAACTTAAATCAAATATGTCACCCACAGTTTTCTGAAAATTGGACTCGACCTAATTACCTCATTAAATTAACCTACAACAATAATTACATCATATTGCAAGTGGCTATAACATAATTTCCTAATACTATCCCTTGTATCTCCCAATATACAGCCAGTCAAGCAAGATACTGTTATATGTTGTTTTTCAGCCCTACAGAGAATATTCTTACCACTTAAAAGAAAATCCTCTATAATTAAGATTAGTTGAGCAGAAAATTCTCTATAATTAGGATCTGTTAGTCTTTCACTGCAAAGAATTTTGTACATAAGTTATCACTAGGATCACTTGAGTGCACCTACCACTTATAATACTTTTTAGGGTTATAATATTACCATCAAGAAACATCCTATGTCTTCTTAGCTAACTGATAATCATCCAGCTAGTCTTTCTCACTCAAAGGGCACTTATTGTTTAACAACAATATTATTATTAAAGTCAACCTTGCATACATTACTTCCATTTGGAAATACAGTCACATCATCTAACACCTTACATGGATTGCATGGTTTATTGCTAAGTTTAGCTTAATACACTGTTCACCATTAACACTACCAGGTTTTACAATATTACCCTCAATATGTATAGTATAGGTGCCAATATCTGACAAGCAAGAACTTGTAGCAATAATTGCAATGCGAGTTTGAGTACAGGTCTGGATAACATTGTCACAACTGTTATTAGAAGTCTGGGAAGCATTGCTTTTTAAAATCTTAACCAGAAAAAGATATTCACAGTATGGGTTATCACCCCTAATCCCATTGCCTTCACTAGTCAAATCTATTGAACAGTTACATTTGGTGCTACCAGCTGTAAACTCTAAACAGCTAATACCATAAATATTATAATTCATGCATTTAACTAAATAACTCCTAGAAATAAGTTAATTTAAACAAAACCCATCCATGAATTCCAAGTGACAAAACATTAGTTTAATATAAATCTACTAAATTACTGGTTTATAAACCACAAAATAGTAACACCTCCTACCCTACAGTGCCCAACACACCTAGCACACAAAGTTTTATCTTCACATCAACATAAGATGCTAGATAAGTTCGCTCAAGAGGGGAGCAGTTATAGTTCAGCACACATCCCCACACAAGAAGACACACTCCTGCAATACAAAGCACATACCCTTATCATAGGTTATGTCATAGGTTAGTACTAGGCTAACTGCCCTTGCGAGTCATTGTAAGCCTAGCCAATTATCCCTTGTGAGACTCAAACCCTGCACCTTGTGTTTGTAAGGAAACACTTTAACCGTTCAGTGCTGTTAAAAGAAATAAAATAGATAATTCAAATTTCTTTGCCTCTGTCTTTAAAAAACAGACAGGGAAGAGGTCACAGCATACCAAGCATTATCAAACACAAGATATAACATCCGCTGAAGAGCTGAGCAGTTATAGTTCAGCACACAGCCTCACATAGGAAGACACACAACCCTGTTATGCAGCACATACTTTCAGTGCTGTAGAAAACAATAAAATTGAAATTTCAGAGTTTCTTCACATGTATCCTTAAAAGAACAGCTAGGAAATAATTCACAGCACATCAAGCACCACCAAACAACAAGATATAGCATCTGCTTGAAAGCAGAGCATATTTCAACAAACAGCCCCAGATAGGAATGCATGTTCCCTATTAAAATAGCACATACTTTTAGTGGGTAAAACAAATAAAATAGACATTTCTAAGCTTTTTCACCTGTGTTCTCAAAAGAATAGTTAGGGAAGAGCTCACAGCACACCAAGCACCACCACAAACAAGATATAGCATTTGCTTGAAAGCAGTTATAGTTCAGCACATAGTTCCTGAAAGGAAGACACATCCCCCTATTTTACAGCACATTGAGGTAAAAACAAATAAAGTGGACATTTAAAGTTTCTTCAGCTGTGTTATTAAAAGGACAGCCATGGAAGAGTTTACATCACAGTAAATGCCACCAAACAAGATATCACATCCGCTTGTCAGCACACAGCCCCACATCAGCTCTCTAATGAAATAAAAAATAGAATGCCTATGGCAGAAGTATAAAATTCTGAAACAGAACGTAGGTGTTTTGAAAGAGGAAGCCCCCAAACAGATAGTATATATTGCCCCTTTCATCCCAGTGAATTTATATTCTAACTCGGAAGTCACATGACTTCCAAGGAAAAAATGTAAATGTTAAGAAACAGCTTCAGCTTAGTTTGCAAATATGTGTCTTGTGCTTCAGTGATCATTTGCTTTAGAAAGGTTTGCAGTTTTTTATGACAATGTGTAGGACTATGTGTTTCATGCAGTTGTCATCTGAATAAACAGACATTGGTAACCTCCAAACTCTGGAACCCACCCAGTTTGGGTTTGTGAAAGGCAGATCATGCCTTCTGAACCTGAACGACTTCTTTGAGGCAGTCACCAAAGCTGTAGATGAGGGTAAGGTGGTTCACACAACCTATCTTGACCTCGCCAAGGCTTTAGACACTATCCCCCATTCTGGAATTATAGCTAAACTCACTAAACTAGGTATGAATCCCTATGTCACAAGATGGGTTGCCAACTGGCTCACTAACAAAACCCACACTGTAAAAGTTTCAGACTCCAAATCTGACTTCAAACCAGTGATAAATGGAGTACCACAGGGTTCAGTCCTGGGACCTCTCCTGTTTGGTATCTACTTCTCTGAAGAACAGGCTAACACAGAAGACCTCTGGCTAACTAAGTTCGCAGATGACTGCAAACTAGGAGTCATAGTTGAGTCCACAAATGATGTGGACATCCTACAGAAGGGCCTCACTGAGACAGATGCCTGGTGTCAGAGGCATGGCCTCAAGCTCAATACCAAAAAGTGCATTGTCATCCCCTTTGGTAAAAACTCTGTACTCATGAACTACCACATAAACGGCAGTCTACTTAACATTGAATGTGTGATAAAAGACCTTGGGACCCAGGTGGACAGTAGTCACTCCTTTGATAATCACATCACCACAGTAGTCAGGAAATCCTTCTATGTGGCACGCCTCATCACAAAAGTGTTCTCATCCAGGAAAAAAGAGGTCATTGTTTCCCTCTACTCGGCACTCATTAGACCCATTATAGAGTACAACGCCCCTTTTGGAATGTACCTCACAAGACATCTGCAGCAGATGGAAAGGCCACAGAAGTACCTCACAAAGAGGATTACTGGCCTCAGACAGATGCCCTACACTGACCATCTCAAAAAACTCCAGCTTTACTCTGTAGCATATCGCCTACTCCACGTAGATCTCTGCCTAACATATAAAGCTATGTTAAACCCAGAGCTGCTGGACATGCCACACCTAAAGAAATCCCTATCCCTCCAAGCTACACACTCTAGGGACCAAAACCTTGTCACCGCAATAAACAGGACATGCTGGAGGGATAGATTCCTGTCCCAGAGACTTCCTATACTCTGGAACAAGCTACCCATCTATGTTGAGCAAAGTTCCTCATTAGCACTCTTCAAAAAAAATCTTGATGAGTGGATGGAAAATAGGAAATGTACACCAGGGATCACTTCTGTGGCTCTGCTCGACAGGGGCACAGGAAATTAACTTTCTTGGGTGGCGTAAGCCAGGGAACCTTGCTGGCTAGGCTTACTTAGGCCCTTGGGCCGATAGCCTAGTACCTACCTATGAACATATGAATCCATAAATAGATTAAATAATACCATAACAGCTTGACAAGTAAAATGCTAAGGTGAACATTAAACAGAAAAAGGGGCTGGCTTTATTGTGGCTCAAAACCAGGATAAACAATATCCCTACATATGAACAAGTACCTATTCATACCTTATACCTCCTTACTTTCCCTTCTTAACTCACTTCCTTACAGCTATCAATTTCTCTCCCCTGGCTTTCTCTCTAAATATACAATAAGTTTGCTTTTTTCTCATTTCATGTTGTAATTCGTATTTGTATTATACTAACCTACCTTTAATTTCTCTGTAATCTGGCTAAACTGTCTCTAAATATTAAATCATATCATATAATTTGTACCTATTCTTAACCCATGTATTCATATTATACCTTATTTGGCATAGTTATTAAAACTAATAACAACATTAAAAGCCACCAACGAACTCTAATACACCGTTATACTTATTACCAAAATGAAACAAAAAAGGTCAATAAATGGACGTATTCACAACTTTAATACTTTGCGATTAAGAACACAAAAATACAACAGTAAGCAATTTCATTCTTTGCATAGAACTTCATCAAACCATCTATAGGCACTTTTTGTATTTTTGAACATTGTAAAATGATTGTTCTTAAAATATGTTGTAATATTTTGGAGCTTTTCTTCCCGAACCTCCATTGAAAATGAACTCCTATCCAAGCAGACTTTCCCATAATCAAATGTCAATAAATAAATAAATAAAGTATGTATTCAAAATGGAGATTTGGAGAACTGTGAAAATTTTGACATAAAAATCACTGTAGCAAGCTTATTAACATTAATGCTATGTATCACATTTCTAGCACATACATGCATTAAATTAAACCAATCATGTAAAGATAACATTGACACTATACTAAGCATATAACTGGATTTTTGCATCAAAATTATGTTTGTACACATTTAAAAGCCATTTTAATTTAATGAAACCTTACAGTCCTTAATGCCTTTGAAATAGTTCATATATCCCTCTGGTTTCAAACTGTGCTCCAGATCTGGATTATTAAACAGAACTGTTTTGCATTGGACTCCCATCTTACTTCTGGGATAACTCTTGCTGCACTGCAAGTTTTTTTTTTTTTTTTTTTTTTTTGTGATCCCTGGCTATCATTATTCTCATGGTCTCTATTTTCGTTCACTGGGCCTTATCTGACACCTCTGGTGATTCATCTTCCTTGAAGTTTAGCAATGATGTAGTTATATTATACAGAGTTATATGATTCTTTATTATATATTTCTCAAATTTCCACAAGATTCATATTTTGATTATAACATCATAAGAAGATCAAGGCTACTAAGTACTGTGACCATTACATTTTGCTAATACCCATCCTAGACGGTACCTCCCTTCTCAAATGCTAGGCCAGTAAAGCCTGTAATGAATTTATGAATACCGATCCAATTATTCAGATCCCATTTGAAGGAAGTAAGTGTATCACACTACTTTATCTGTGGGGAGAAACTATTCCAGAGGTGTGGGAGATACTGAGTGATGAGTCTGTCTCTCCGCCTTGATTGAGTTGCTCAGCCAGGTTTAGATCCCCTGTTCTGGTGTTTGTGAGATTGTTTGATTTGTGAATTTATACAAGATTCTGGACTACTGTTCTCTGACTGCCTGGAAGGCAAGGCAGAGGTCTCCTCTGAGGAGCCTTTATAACACAAAAATGAGACACAGTGCTCCTAGCCTTTCCTACTAGTTTAGGTACTTTAAACCTGTAATCTTCTTTTTTGGGAAGATCTAGGGTCTTTTAACTCTTTGATCTATCTGGTGATGTACATATACTTGTCAGTGTCAGTTTCCTGATACAAACATCCCTATGACCTTTGTACAGGTACTCTGTCTCCAGCCTGTAATATGATAGTATTCTGCAGTTTCTATCATGTTAGTATTCTATCTCTGTGGATTTCTTTTCAGCATTTTCTTTATGTTGTGATCATTTTTTAGGCATCAGTATTGTAACTTGAAGTGATTTGCTTTCAACTTCCTTTAAACTGTCCTTTAAAAGATGATATCATGAAAGACTGAATCCCTGCAATGGAGTATTCCTGCATTCCAAAATTATAAGATTATAATACACATATCTTTTTCAATCATTTTGCACTTTGAATACTTCTCATCCCTTTTCCATTAGTTTTCAGCTACTATGGGCTGTATATTATGAGTCTGAATTTCTGTTTATGCACAAATATTTTAAATTACCAAATAATTTATTTTATTGTAGGCCACTGTCAGAGATGATAATGTCAAGAAGTCTATTTTTCCAGAATGGAGACTTTAATGCACTTATAACTTATATTAATATATCTTTGACTTTGATTATTTCAGACAGCATTTAGTAATAATGCACACATAATACATAAATGGCTTTTTGAATGGCAGCAAATCTGTGCTCACTCTACTCTATGGACAATATGCTGTTGGGTGTGCTAACATTTTCCTTTGAATTGCCTTTAGCAATGCATTGCAGAGGGAACATCTCAGGCCTACTCAGTCTATTATATATTATACAATGACCCCCCCCATTAATATTCCAAATCGTGCACGCTGATTGGTCAGTGTGCACGTTGTAAATCAAAGACTTATACTAATGGAAAAAAGTCAGGTCGCCCGGACTTTTTCCATTAGTATGTCTTTTTTTTTTTTTTTGAACAGCAACGGAGAATGGAAGAGCTCCGTTGCTGTTATCTCGCTATGTTAAATGAGTTTAACATAGCGAGATATCTTAAAAAAAAGCAACGGAGATCTTCCTTTCTCTGTTGCTTTTTTTAAAGCTGTCTCGCTGTGTTAAGCAAGCAGTGGTTATTGCTGTGTTGTCATCATTTAATGATTTTAATCAGATCTTGTTGGTCAGTACAAATTGTATTTCTTCTTAAATGTAAATTTATTCACTCTCTCCAATGACTCTGATAGAGTTTCATTTACTTTTGATCTTACACTGGTTTATTTACCTCTAGTGGTATTTTCACAGCAGACTGCATTACAGGCACTGTTTCAGATTTTGTTTTCATATGATATTCTCCTAAAATACTTCCTTACCCACAAAATAAATTATTACAGTTATATATATATATATATATATATCATTGCTATGATGTTGAACAAAATCTAAAATTTCTTTATTACTATATGAGCGATGCTATGCATATGTAAGCCTTGTTTTTACATTGTTTATAGGTTCATTGGTAAGTACTAGGTAATCGGTCTACAGAACATTACAAGCTTAGCCAACCATTCACATTCAAAAGTTCCTCTTGGCCTCGAGGAGGACAACACATGATAGACCAGTGGAGAATTTGTGGCTTCCCATCCAATTATCTAGACATACATTAAAAGTGATAAGAGTGCTGCTCTATTTGACATGTAATTGAAGATTGTTCCAAAGACTGGAAATATATAGGGATATGAATCTATCACACAAACATGGTTTTATTTATCTATTTACAAAGAAATTTTAGATTTGGTTCATCATCATAGCAATGATATTATGCACAACTCTAATATTTCTTTCCAGGATAAGAAAGGTCCTTTAACCAGGTATTTGAGGAAACACTTGTTCTGTGGTTGAATAAGAGATCAAGGATGGTCAAGTCTTTCATGGCTTCAAAGACTTTACACAGGCAAGAGAAATTCACAAGAGATTAAATAGGGAAAGAGCAATACCAATCTGTCTGGATAACTCAGTTCTTGAGTCCACTCATTTCTTTGACTACAAATGTCTAATGTTTCTCAAGCTGAGTGATATGTTTATAGAGTTGCATTTTAAAAGCAACATTATATTCAATAATGGTTTAGAAAAGAGATGAGTCTTCTTCTCTTTTGGCTGTTCCTGTTAGGGGTCGCTACAGCAGATCATCTGTTTCCATTTCTTCCTGTCTTCTGCATCTTGCTCTGTCACACCAACCAACTGCATGTTCTTCTCTCACCACATCCATAGACCTTATCTTAGGCCTGCCTCTTTTCCTGTTACCTGGCAGTTTCATGCTTAGCATCTTTTTCCCAATATACCCAGCATCCCTCCTCAGCACATGTCCAAACCAACGCAATCTCGCCTCTCTGACTTTGTCTCCAAACCGTCCAACCTGAGCTGATCCTCTAATATACTGATTCCTAATCCTGTCCATCCTTGTCACACCCAGTGCAAATCTTAACATCTTTAACTCTGCCACTTCTAGCTCTGACTGCTGCCTTTTAGTCAATGCCACCGTCTCCAACCCATACAACATATCTGGTCTCATTACCCTCTTGTAGACCTTCCCTTTCACTCTTACTGGTACCCGTCTGTCACAAATCACTCCTGACACTCTTCTCCACCCATTCCACCCTGCCTGTACTCTCTTCTTTACCTCTCTTCCACACTCAGCATTGCTCTGAACTGTTGATCCCAAGTACTTAAACTCATCCACCTTTGCCAACTCTACTCCTTGCATCCTCACCATTTCTCTATCCTCCCTCTCATTCACACATATATTCTGTCTTAGTCCTGTTGACCTTCATTCCTCTCCTCTCTAGAGCATATCTCCACCTCTCCAGGATCTCCTCAACCTGGTCTCTACTCTCACTACAGATCACAATGTCATCTGCAAATATCATAGTCCATGGGGACTCCTGTCTGATCTTGTCTGTCAACCTGTCCATCACCATTGCAAATAAGAAAGGGCTCAGAACTGATCCTTGATGTAATACCACCTCCACCTTAAATGCATCTGTCACTCCCACTGCAGACTTCACCACTGTCACCCTACCCTTGTACATATCCTGTACCACTCTTACATACTTCTCTGACACTCCCGACTTCCTCATACAATACCACAACTCCTCTCTAGGCACCCTAAAAAAGGAAAGAGATGAGTAAAGGGAGATTAAACTTCTTTAGATCTAGGGGAGACTAGATGAGTCCGATATTAGGGTTTTCAAAATGCTACAAAGACGTGATAAGGAATCGATGACAGGAGTGCTTAGATCCATTATGACAGTGTCTGCTTGAAGGGATGCATTTTAGTGTATCTAGTATGATACGAAAATGGTTTGCTTACTAAAATGAGCAATACTACAATTTTTCATATTTAGTTTCATAGCATAGTGCTTGCATCAATTGTTAAAATAGTGTGACCCATAATGGAGCACTTGTGAGTCCAAATAGAAGTGAATAACAGCACCCAATTTACAATTGTCTGTCAATCTGCATTGTTCAAAAGAGGTGGTTTCAGGCATATGAATTAGGTGGCAGATAGAAGAAGACTCAACACTGAGCTCTATCATATACAACTTTTAACTTTTTTTAATTTCAGAAGTGGCATTATGAATCTAACAATATGCGCTCTGTTAGCAACCAGCTAGGTATTCATCTCATAACATAAGGATTTATATTCAGAGTTAGAAGTCTCTCAAAAACACCTGCATGGGTATTGACCATGTTGAAATATGCTGTATGTACTGCATACCCACTATTCACTGTTTTAGTGACTTCTTCAAAGAAAGTAACATGGTTAAGGAAGCAGGCATTGTCTTTAATGAGACCAAATTGATGAGTGTCCAAAACAAGAAATTTTCAACATCCAAATAAAAGAGGTCTGAGGCAATATATTTCATAGCCTTACATTTCAAGCTAGTAACACTTATGGTTTTGTAGTTACCATGGTCTGTGGTTCAGTCAACCTTCTTTAACAGCATTTAAATTGGTGTTTAGGCTTAAGGAGCACATCTGATATGCCATATTTGGTATTGATAATCGGCAACCTGTATGTTATCAAGGCCCCTGGATGATGTGTTGTTAGATTTTGAGAGGGCAGAAAGGGGGAATTCCATAGTAGTTACTGGGGTTGGAGCCAAGACTGTGGAATATGTGGAATAATTATAAATGTGGGTGGAATAAAATTTGCTCTAAATTTGTCAGGTAGGATATCTGTTAGAGCAAGCAATATTATTGTGGATAAGCTTTGAACATTGCTGGGTGCTGGTTTTAACTTCCAGACATAGTAAAGGAGAGATCTGTGGTTAAGTTTTTATCTCAATGAATATTTTAAATTATATTTGTAGCTTTGAACCTTCTAATAATACCATAACTCTCTTTGTTAGTTTGCTTAATCCTGCTGTGTTTATCTTGGAATTTCATGTATTTCTACAGATATCCCACTATTGTTTTTAAAGTGCTCATGATATTTGATGCATATGGGGTCTTTCTTAACAATACAACAATTTAAGTGGGAGTAGAAGACAGAAGCAAATATGATGGCTTCAGCAAAATGGTCCAGGAAAGTAGGATTATATTAGAATTCATTTTGGTCATCAAATAATTCAAGAAGATTTGATTTTGAGAATCCTCTAAAACAGAGGTATTTACTGGGTAAGTACTACCAGTTTTAAGGGAAAAGTCACTAATTTATAGCTAGACTTAACGATGGAAGATGATATAGATGGAGATATGCAAGAAGGGGTCACATTTGTGAGGACAACATTTAGGGTATTTGGACCCTGGTACAAGGATGGTAACCTTTATAATGTCAAGAAAGCACTGGGCATGCCAACTATGCCAGTTTATTGACACACACACATGCAAATCCTCCAGTAAAAAGATGTTGGGATTAATGGGGAATTTGATTAAGGCATTAAAATAGCTATCATGGTCAGAAAGACATACAATGTGTTTTGTGACTAACGCTGAAATGGTATTCAGTCTTACACAGGATGATTTGGACATCTAAAAGCTCAAATTTGGGGTACTAAAGAATAATTTCTGAGGTGTTGATACCCTTGATAAATACAGATACTCCTCCACAGCTATCATCTGGCACACTAACTCACTCTGCTTCCTCTTCCTGCATGGTAGGATGCCTAGTGGTCATCTTGTTGGTAAGTGCAAAAAAGTTGTTTTTAAATCATTTAAGTACTTATTCATAGAAAAATGTAGTGTTTAATACTAAACCACTTTGTTTTGATTTGTTTTTTACTGTGTGGATTTATTGGTGTTTTTATTAAAGAAGAAAGAAGAAAACATCTTTTGCAGTTTCCATGGATTCATTGGCCTTCAGAAGTGTGGTGTAAGACTGTTCCTTAAGTGGGGCAACATTAAACCACTTTGTCTTTGTTTTTGTCTCCCCTCATTTCTCTTTTTTCTTTTCAAGTGATGTTGGATATATACTGGAGCAATGGCTTATGACACCAATTAGAAATCCAAGTTCATGTAGGCTTAGTGCAAAGGGTACATGGAGTTTATGTGTTAGCACGATGAGTAACAGTGCTAATTGCCTATGCATGCCATGCATCCCACTTACACAAATACAAGTGGGATTACATGGCCAACAACAGTGCTGCTGGCTGGGAAACTGTGTAAAGCAACACAAACACCTACAGACATGCAGACATGTTTACCTATGGGCAAACTAGTTCTGCGTGATTGTGTGGACAGCCACAATGACTGCCATTCCTTAATATAAGACAATGCATAAATTTCTAACACATTATAAGAAAGTGTAGTCAGTGCAGAGTATTGTGAAAAACCTGTTTTAGGCAGACAGAATAAACGTTTTGGTGGTAATCACTAACAGTACATAGACTACATTATAAATAATTATTCTGAGGAAGTGTGTTTATTGAAAAGGGCAACACACATGAATTGTGGGAATGAACACAGGGGAAGAGGACAAGTGAAAGATGGTGATGTACAGCAGATGAGGGCATGTCACTGTACGTACATGACAAAGACAAGACAGTTGTAGCAAACAGTAATCACACATCTACATAAGACAGTATGTACCGCTGTTTATATCTCCTGTGTTATTGAGTTATTGTATATTATGTGACTGTCACACCATGTGACTTATCAATGGAGAAGATCTGTTGTAATAAAAGCATCCTGACATGAACACTGAAGAGGACATTTATCAAGGAGGGTATCTACACTAGGGGGATGTGCATATTGTGAAGATGTGTAAAATGATTTGCTGAAATGTGAAAGTAATGTAAGCATAGGTCCCAACAAGGCAGTACACATAGCAACAGTCT
Source organism: Protopterus annectens (assembly GCF_019279795.1). Lineage (NCBI taxonomy): Eukaryota > Metazoa > Chordata > Ceratodontiformes > Protopteridae > Protopterus > Protopterus annectens. The sequence goes on along the minus strand of NC_056734.1, from coordinate 768,270,336 downwards.
CATGGACAACAGTAGACAGAAGCATGCACAGTCATGGACAATATCAGAATACAAACCCACTTATCTGTGTCATTGACAGTAAATATGTGATTGTGAGTTACTATACATGTTCTGCATGAGCACAGTTGTATAACCATAATGATATGTCAGTAATCTAAAAGGGGAATTAGGCACACATTCCTGAAAAAATAACACCCTTCAGAGGCATTAAGAAGGGCACTGGTACACCTGTAGTTTATATTACAATCAGTCCTAGCTATTCCACAATCTACACTTGTACGAATGTAGCCCATGCTAATAATGTTGTCAATGTACTATGTATTTACTGGGTGCATCCTAGGAACAAGTACCACAGATGTATCTTCTATAACACCTTGAAGGGCATTTTGCACTGTCAACACCTAATGTTTATGCAGTAAAAAGAATACTTAGGTATGGCTAATATGATGTGTGGGAGCTCACTGTGGCAAAGGAGATACACTTGAATAAATCATTCCTGGAAGATGTGTTGGGAGGTACATGCAAAGGGTCCATTGTACTCAACTATAATGCCCTTTGTTGTGGATGTCCTGCACATACTCAGGAGTTGTGCTACATACAAGGGATCAGTCACCACTGTGGGCACATGCTGGCGGATGTTCCGTATACCATCCACTGAGTACACAGGTCAGGTACTACTTGGTCTGGTCATAGGGAGGCTCTTTCTATAGTGTAATTAGCTTGTATATTTGATGTCATAATGGAACTAATTCCCCCTTGATTTTGTTCTATGCCCCATGTCTCTGGCAACATCCTTTGTGTATGTTAATACTGCCTGCATTATACCAATACACATTTTGGATTCAATGATTGTCCACAATTTTCTGTCCTTCACAAAACTGATTAGACAAAGGATGTGTAAGTAAGTCTTGACTTCTGAGACTTAAACAATGAACAGGAAAGGTTCTAGTACAAAATCCTGAGGTATGGACCTGGTTACTGGACTCTAGATAAAGGTGACTTCACACACTTTGACATTATCTGTCATATATGTGATCCATTTGTCTACCCACTTGGTAACGTAGGTGTTTATGCCCACTTGAGACACTTTCTCTGTAATATCTGAGTGTGGATTTCCATCAAATGCCTTGGCCAGGTCAAGTTACACAAGATGAGAGGGTTTTCCCCATGCATGCAATTGGTGACCTTCTTGAAGACATCAAACAAATGTAACAGACAAGATGTATACTTAAACCAAGCATGTATGTGGTTGGGAAATTACCTGTGTCCTTTTTGATAAAGTCCATGATAACTCATTGGTCTGTCTCACTGATGAGAAGAGTCAGGCATATAGATGTCACTCCATGCATCAGGTGATGCCACCCCCCCCCCGGTCAGACGGATGACTGTTGCTGTGCACTCTTCTATGAGAACATAGGTTGTTGTCTGGAGGCTGTGTTGAAGTAGGGATCCAACTGTGTTTTCTAGGTCAGGTTTATGTGAAGCTGTAGGCAATCTAGGGTGTTGTCAAGGTCCAGTGATTGTGTTATTAGTAGCAGAGTGGGCACCCAAATGAGCTGTTCTCCTGAGGAGAAAAATGAGTAGTGTTTGCATGTATACTTTAGGTGATGGCCAGTGGTGACAGGGCTGTGAAGTGTGAGACAAACTGTCAGCTAGGCATCATATGCCACACACTGGTGCTGTTCACACAGTCCTACAACTGTACCAGTATCGCATAATTACATCAATTGCACAATATATGCCTTTATGTGTTTCATGGGAAAGCTGTGTTTGTGCAGCCTGATGCCATTTAGAATGCATTACAAATCAGTTCTCTGTGGCTCATGCAGACCATTTCTTGACACAAATGCTACTAGTCACATAATGGTGCTGCTGAATGCATCAATAATCCTTGGGAACAGCAACACAGCTGCACATACAATGAATTGCACAAGGTTGCAATTGAATTAAAATGTGTAATATCTGTTTATATCACAGGATTATGATATATGGATGAAACAAGACATATATGCCCATGTAATTAGCATGGATTTATATTGAGGTCCATCCCAGAGCATTTAATGATGGAAGGTAGACACATGCACACATGTGCCATACTTTGTGTCTCTATGATGGTGGAATGAGAACTGTGTAGAATGTTGATCTGCTCCATTACAGCAACACGTCTTAATAAGCCAATATTCATAAAAGTTTATCATACTGTGTCAACAGTTCTAGGAGGCATATTAATACAGCTGTTATAGAAGGACCATGTAATAAAATGGCAGCAGTGGCCATCAGTACATTAGCTCACATCACAGATTGTAAGACCCTCTTGTAGGCATACTGTACATCCAGACCTGAAAATAGCACATGTCAATGACAGCAACATTGATACTTCAAATGTTCATAGGGTCAAAGGACATTATTAAGCTAATGGCCAATATCACATAAAATAATAGACATTATTATACCATTTAAAACAAACTCTGTATGTCTATATGAGCGAAGATTGTAAGAGTATTGTGCATATGTGTATATTTGTTGAATTGCATTACATACTGTCCATATGGGACATATGCAATACACTATGACAGAATTTGCAATCACACATGCAATAATCTGTAGATGGCTTGCAGAGGTTCATGTATGGAATCTGCTTCATCGTGTGTGTATGTATATTTGACATGAGAACATAATCCACTCCTCTGCACTAAGGGTGTAATGTGCCCAGAGAAAAAAAAAGGATGGTGGACACATGGGAATATGTTAAAAGTTCTCCTCAGTGGTAGTGAAATGAAAAGTGATTCAAAAGATCATACAGTGGCCCTAATGTACCAGCAACCACACATGCAGCAGTACACTTGGTCCAATTTGAACATTACGCATGTCTAGGTATAGAAGATGAATGTCATGCAATGTAACACAAGTACCATCACATATGTCTGATATTCACACTGTCACATTGCACTTTATGAAATATGATAGCATCACTGTATGCTGAAAAGAACATGTTGGGAGTAGTGTCTGACATAGATGTTAAATCACATCTCTGTGTAAAATTGTCTCAAAAGAAATATTTGGATGTATACACACTCAGGTTTTCTGCCAGATTAAAACCCCTATGCATCTACGTACTGAAGCTTGAGAATAGAGAACTTAATGTTACTGCCAATGGTCTCTTGAATGTGAACCAAATGAACACAAACACACACACACACACACACACACACACACACACACACACACACACACACACACACAACACACACACACACACACACACAAAACTTACACAATTGACTGCAGTGAGATTAGAGCCACTTTTTAACTAGGTACACAAGCTGGAGAACTCAGTACTTAACACACACACACACACACACACACACACACACACACACACACACACACACACACCTACCATTTGACTGCAGTGAGATTAGAACCACTACCTAACTAGGTACACCACATAGAGAACTCAGTACTTAGGGAGGGGATTTAGGATGCCCATGCTGATCAAACCTGATGACAGTGAGAATCTAGTCCTACCTAAAGATCTGTCATCACTGTCCCCATTCCTCATCTTGCTGTTAGAGTGCTTGATGTTTTCTTTTGCCCAGCATTCTGGTGAGCATCTTCTCCATTTGACTTAGGTATGCACCAATGGAACTTTCTATAACCTCATGCACCATGCCAATCATCTGCTTGCAGGTGACAAAATCGCCACATCCACCCATACTCCCAGAGGGTACCACTGCACCAGGTGCCAGTGTAACGCTACCTGATGTGGAGGGTCCAGGTAGTGCAGGGGCTGCAGAGGCAGTAATGCCTGGTTGGGTCTGTAGTGCTTGAATAGAACAGACCTGATAGGTCAACACCACATGAGGAGGGTATTTAAACTGTTATTTGAATGTTTTTGATTGTCTGAAGAAGTCTGGATAAAATCCGGACGAAAAGCGCTTAACATAATTTTAAAGATTCACCTATTTGCCTATGTTCGGTTTTAAGTACTTTTTAGTACTATTCATGTGTGGAAATTGGAAATAAAGGATTGTTTGATTACTGCTGCAGTGTGGTGACTGGTGCGTTAACCTTCATTTACTATGTGTGCCAATTTTGTTTGAACTTATTATGTAATATTTTTAAATTATTTTATGATATAATTGTTACCTGTGTAATTTGAATCCACATCTGAACATACTTTTACAATTAACAACTACAGTTGGCTTGAGCTACAGACTGAGCATGCGTGCTTGATTTTACAGTTAAGACATGCATGCTTAATTTGTTAATAATGTATACAAAAGCAATACTTTACATAAACTAATTTTCTTTTGTGCTGCTTACATATCAATTGCTTCTCTTAGTCTTTCCCAATGCACAGCATGGGCATCACTGATCACTGTTATCTCTTGGGTAGTTTTAAAAGAAAAAGGGGAGAAAAAGAGAGGATCATTTTGCATACCAGTCTTGGCTATATCCAGCTTTCTATCTAATTTAAAGTGTTTTTATCTGTATATTTACACAGCTGTGGGATGCCAGCAGTCCTAAACTCACCCAGGCACTGTTGAGTTGTTCCTGATTGCACATTTTCAGGTCATTAAAGTGGTGTCTGCATTGTTGTTCAGTGCGTGGAATACCAGTTGCATTGGAGACAGCCTTGGCCAGATTATTCCAAGTCTCTGATTTGTATTGAGACCCAGTTTAGTCCCACTGTAGTAGCCTACAGCTGTGGCGATTTACAAGGAATCCAGTGAATATTCCGGACTTGCAACAAAAGTAAGAGCACTGACAGTACCACAGCTGGAAAATTTATTACAAAAATAAAGAAAGAATCAAAACAAAGTAACAAAGAATAAATCCTTACAAAACAGTGGTAAGTGCTTTCAGGGATCTACCCATTCATCAGACCAAATAAATATTCCAGACTTCTCTACACCCCTTATTTGAGCCTTAATCACGCACCTTCCCTTCTAGTTCCTGCCATGTCCATACAGGTCAAAAAGCGACAGTTAGTGTTTTCCTGCCAATTCATGATATTGCATTTTGTTTGTTTTTTCTGCCAATAAATTGGATTTGTGGTTTGGACTTTGGTTTGTGTAGTTCCTGACCCTCTACCTTCACTACTTGTGGTTCTTGTTTTTTTCTTTTGGACATGTTCATTAATTATATATGCACATGACAGATTGAGGGGTTAATCATGTATATGTGTGACCTGACAAGGTCCTGGTTTATTGAAGTACGATTTCCGTACAAGGCCAGAAAAGACAATTTTAATTACATAGGATCATAAGATCATAGGACGTTACTAGATTAATGGCCCGGGGACCCTTACAGAGTCTTAGCCAAGTTCAACCTGTGTTACCAAGGATGTCTGATTCAAGCAGACACTAAAATCAGCACCTATTGCTCCTGTCCAAGAGGGACACAGGTAGAAACCCTTGTGTGAATTTCTGGTTACCCATCCAATTGTCTAAATTGCGCTTAAATAGAGCCAATGAAGGACTTTGTTAAACATGAATAGGAAGCTTGTTCCAAAGGTGAGGCAATCTTTGTGAGACAAATCTGTCTCTCCAGCAAGTTCTGTTGATGTTGCATACCAAATTAAGGTCCTTTGAGTGAGTGACCCGTGTGTTATTTGACTTGCGAATGTGCAGCATTTCCATCAAAGATGGGCCAGAGATTGCTCTATATGCAAGGCGCAGGTCACCTCTGAGCAGTCTGTATGACACAGAATAAAGAGATAATGATTTCAGTCTGTCTGCATAAGACAGATCTTGAAGACCCTGAGTTTTCTTTGTAAGGAACCTTTGTGGGCTCTCCAATTGCTGCAGGTGTTTCACAAGGAACATACCAAAGGGATTGTTTTACTCTATTATTCGTCTGATGAAGGAAGAGTACAGGATGGGTTATAACTTCTTTTTTTCTGGAGGCAATGCCCTTACCTATGAGATGAGCAATCTACAATGCCCTTCTTACAACTGTGGAGACACGGTGCTCAAAGTTAAGGTTGCTGTCAACCTGTGTGTCTATATCTCTCACCACTGACTGTGTGCTTAGGATATTGCTATTGATGTGGTAGTTTGCAGGAATGTCACCCTTGCTGAAGGGGATGATAATATATTTTTTGCATTAAGTTTAAAACTATGACTTTGGCACCAGTCATTAGTCTGTGTAGGGCCTTCGTGCAGGATGTTGACATTGCTAGGGCTTTCAATGATTGCTCCAAGATTGCAGTCATCAGTAAACTTTGATAGCCACAGTCCTTTCATTTTAGCCTGTACTTTGGAGAAGTAGATTCTGAACATTAAAGGTCATAGAACCTATCCCTGTGAAACACCACTGGTTACAGGTCTTCTGGAGTCGGAGGTGTCCCCTGTTTAGACTATGCATTCTACTAGTGATCCAGTTTGCAACCCACCTCACAATATATAGATTGATACCCAGTTGGGACCGTGTCAAAGGCACTGGGTAAGTCTAAGTAGGCTGTGTGCACAGATGTGCCTTTGTCTAGGGCTTTGTTGACTGTCTCGAAGAAGTCCACCAAGTTTAACAGACATGATCTCCCCTTCACAAAGCCAAACTGGGTGGGGTTGAGCATTTGGAAATTTTCTATATCTTTGTTAATAAGGTCCATGATGATTTATTCCATGGCTTTGCAGATAAGGCTGGTCAGTCCAATGGGTCTATAGTTCCCAGAGTCCATGGATGCACCCTCCTTTGTGCAAAGGATGATGTAGCTGTTTTCCATTCCACAGGGACAAAGCCAGTGTTTTGGCTGTGATTGAAAAGCACGTTCAATGCTGATGCTAATTCCTGTTCTAACCCATGTAGAACACAGCCTGTGATGTTGTATGGTCTTATAGAGGCTGTGTTTTTGAACTTGGAAAGGACATTTAATACCTGCTTCTCTGAGATACTAGGTGGAGACAGGTGTTTGAGACGCGTTGAGGTATATGTGGCGGGGACAGGGGAGAGAAGTTTGCACTTAACCTGTCAGCCAGCAGGTTTGCTATATCCACAGGTTCTATATATGTAGTACCATTAACTACTAGCTCAGCGCAAATCTGGGCCTTACCTTTGATGTTACCGATGCAAATAAAGAACTCCATGTGGTTATTCTTAGTTAGGGAAGCTAAGTTGGATTCATAGTTAGCTTTGGAGGACTTTACTAGAAGTCTTATTTGCTTGTTTATTTGAGGAGTGTTTCCAGTTTTGAGACCATTCTTTCTTGCACTTAGACAGCAATTTCTTTCTCCTATTGTATAGCCTATTAATGGAAGTTATCCATCAGGCAGATTTGTTTTCCTTGAAGATCTTGATTTGGTTCTATCAAGTACAGCAGAGTCAATACAAATGTACAGGTGATTGTATAAAGCATTGGTGTATTACTCAGCATAGGTGTCTGTTATATCAGTAGAGGGGGAGGCTATGAAGCTATTTATGCTGTCATGTAAGAGGTTGCAATTGGCTTTGGAGACGTTTTTTAGTCTAGCTGTTATTAAGGGGTTCTTGTGTTATAGTTACTTCTAGTGAGACTGATTTGTGGTCAGATCTCACCAGGCATGGCCACACACTGGGTGTGGTGCAGTGGTCCCCCATGTTAGTAAGTACCAGGTCCAGGATGTTTGAGCCCCATGTGGGTGTGTCATCTAGCTGGTCCAGGGTGTTGGAGTTAACAAAGTCCAGGAACCTTTTGGCAATTGAGTTAGAACACGTGTAATTTACCCAGTCTATGGATGGGTAATTAAAGTCACCCAAAACCAGGGTGTTTGGTTGTATCTTGGGTGACTCAAGTAGATCCAGGTAGGCTCAGTGGATGTCCTAATTCATGGAGGTGTCCTATGGCTGGCAATCACCTGAAGAGGGGTCTTACCTACAGTCAATTGCACCTGTAATAATTCAAGGGAATTGTGCTGTTTAACCAATCTAGAGGTGTATTTATCTTTAATGAATATTGATACACCACCTCCTATAGTTCTCATGTCTTCAGTTCTAAATGTGTGGAAGGAAATATAACCTGGTATAGCTGGGTGCTCTCTGCAGCCTTAGACCAAGTCTCATTGACTTCACAAATGTAAGCATCTTCCAGGTTGAGGACTACTTTCAGTGAGTGCAGTTTCTGGTTTAGACTCCTAACCTTTAGCAGCATAACCTTGAGGTTATTTTAGAAGGTATTTTTATGTAGAGAATTTAGTTTTTGTGACATTGCCTAAAAAAGACACTATGGAGATGGCAAGAGCCTTAGCCAGTAACTGAAATCCCAGGGGTGAAAGATGAAGACCATCTCTGGCAAAACATCAAGGTCTGTCAACCATGTCATCCCATGCTGACAGATACTGGATCCCATTTGAATGACATCAGAAACTAAGCTAATTGTTGAAGTCAGTCATTTTTTGTTTATATTTAGGTATAATCCTAGGTGAAGGTAAAATACTGCTTAAGACTAGGGGCATACTTGCCTGAGACACATAATCCAAGAGCTCAGTAGTCATGTCTCTCTTCATATAGTCCAATGAGATACATCTCAAGTCATTCACACCAACATGGACTATGACAGAGTCATAACAGTGCCTGTTGTTGAGAGACTTGAGTACGTGTGTGATGTGGCTGATCCTGGCACCTGATAGACAGCTGACTGTAACCTTTTCCTTATCCAACCTGATGAGAGGAACATTTGTGTGTCACACAACTGAGTCACCTATGACTAAGATGTTTGTTTTTGTGTTATGCTTTAGGGGCTTGACTGGTGAGACACTGGTGTGTGCTCTATTTTGTGCACTATTTTCTGCAGAGGATGTATTATATGAAGCATGCTTGTGTTTGTGTTTGGGAGGTCTCTGATGTTTAGGTAAGCTTCTTGTAAGGATATCTGCATATGTAGGTTTATGTGTTGTTGGTTTGGTAGGTGCAGGAGGTGAGATGTGCATACTGACAACTTGCTTAGTATTATATGGACTAACTGGTGAGCAAGAGAGCCTGTATTCTAGGTTCTTGATATCGATACATCTCTCACATAATGAATTTGTGTGGACTAGAAGAACTAGGTTGTCAGTGTACATGAGGCAATTGCTACTTTGCTTCAGGATGCCCACATTGATCAGGCTAGCTGGAGATAATGAGGGAAATTGTCCATCCATAATGCTAGATAAGTTGATGTGGTCAGAAAACAGGAAGAGGATAGGAAGGAACAGATAAAATAGAGGACAGGAGAAGTGAACAGAAAATATGAAGGGCTAGTGGGTAGGATCTTTGTTGGTACCTCAGGAGCTTCACTGAATATATCACTTGCCAGTGAGGGACAATCAAAAGAACTCAGTGAGGGAGAACCAGTAGAGTACTAATGGAAGAATTGCAGGCAAGAGTGCTTGCGTCTATAACCACCAATACTGGCCACCGCTGCATGGCAGTGCATGATGCACAAACACAGTGCTATGTAGCAAACAAGCACAAACTGATCTAATCAAATTAAAAAATAAAAAAGCTCAGAATTGAGCCCTATTCCAGCAACCTTCAATCAGATGAGCTCTAACTTTACAGTCCTGCCACTAGGGTGCAGGGGAACCCTCTCCAACAAAAGATGGCCTGGTTTTGTGCTCAGGTTATTCAAACAGAACTAGATTCAGCAGGTCTAAATCTAGTCTATGTTACAGCAAATAAAGTTCAACAATGTACAAAAAAAACAGTTCACATAAGCAGGCACAATAAGCCTTCAACCAGCAATTCCCAGCTCAGAAGGGCAGAAGCTACTCTTTCCTAGCACAAGAGTGTAGACCACAAACCTTAATGTAAAATAATTGGCCTGAAGCCCAAGTCCTTAAACTAGAAGTAAGGTACTTTTAGAATAACAGACGCACTAAGCCTTCAAACAGCAATTCCCAGCTTTAATCAGCTTTAAACAATTTAATCAGACTACTAACAAACAGTAATAAAAGCAGCAGAATAAATGCAATTGAACACCTTTAAGGACAAGCAGCAAAAGCAAAATAAAGTAATAAACTATGAAGAAACACAAATACAGTAAAAGCAGATGAATAAAGTGCATTTTTAGGTTAAGTGGGAAGGGAGGAATCAGAAGATAATTAAGGGTTGAGAAACTAAGAGGGGCAGGCCTTCCCAAATAATCTCTCTGTACACAGTAAAATGAGCTTCCCAAATGATCTCTCTATTCTCAGTAGAATGAGCTCATGAGATGGGATTTGAGGAGTGTCCAAAATCAGATTTATAGTAAGGGCAGGCAATTCAAAAGTCACCAAAATATAATGCAGCCAGAGATTAGCAATATTCGGTCAGAGTACAACAAGCAGGCCACCAAACAAACACTTCAGCTAAATACAGATATTTCTAACTAAATGAGCAATGCTGTTTTTTGGCTCCTCACAATAATTAATTGATGTTATTCACTGTTTGCAAATTAATTCTTTCCTAACTTTTTTAAATGACCCTAGACAAGACCTTTTAAAACATCAAAAAAGATCTGTGATAAAAGGGCAGGTAGTTAGAGCTGCTCGGATGATAACAAAAGAACAAGACTTCATTGAAGAATGTATCAATCTACGGTCTATGTTTTGTGCTAGGGCATACCCAGGTGAATTCATTGATGAAATCATAGAAAAAGTCAGAATCAAAAGAGACATAGGTTATTTTAAACCCATTTTACATAAGGAAAACATTTTAAGTGAAATGAGGACACATGATATAGAAGAAACAATAATAGATAACCCTGATTCACACAGAATACATGATGTAGTTGAGAGAAACAATATTAAGTTCTTAGAAGCAATGATTATAACATATAGTGAAGACTTCAGACTACTTAAATGGATTTTTGAAAAAAACTGGGTCATATTAAATGAAGAAGAAGAGTTTAGAAACATATTAGGTGTAAAGCCATGTATTGTTAACAGGAGAGGGAAAATTTAAAAGAATTAATCCAGTATGAAGAGAATTATAGTGAAAGTACCATGCATGGCATGAGGAGGTATGTTGCATGTAAATGGTGCCACAAAATAGAAATTAATAATGAATTTATTATAAGAAACAAAAAATATATGATAAAAGGAAAATACAGTTGTGAATCTAAGGCAGTGGTATATTTAATTAAGTGCAAATCATGTTTAGCTTTTTACATAGGAAAAACGTAGAGAATATTCTCCCAACGTGTATATGAGCATGAATATGCCATTAGAAAAATTAATTTATCTAATGCCTTAGCAAAGCATGTAAAAGACCATCCAGGGCACCAATTTAGCTACATCATTATTGACAGTGTAGTAATAGATGATAAAAAAGCATGGGGCTTGTTATTAGAATTGAGAGAGCTTGAATGGCAAGTAAGGTTACAAGCAGACAGCTGGCCAGGAATCAATGAATGGAGTTCTATAACTCCAATCCTGAACCTTAATGCGTTAAAAAGAAGTAAGATAAAATAAATGTGTTTCACAAAGGAAATAAATAGATAATTTATAATGAATTTAGAGTTGAATAAGGTTTTATATGCATGAATGGGGCAGCATTGTTTTGTGTGTTTTTTTAAAACTGAATATTGCTTTAAATGAAATGTTACTTGATTAAGAGGAAATGATGTCAGTATAAGGAAATGTATTTAAAATGGAGGGAAACATTTAAAATTATGTCTGAAGAAGTTTAATATTTATTTAAACGAAAGCACTAACATTTTAATACAGTTTTATTTTTGGAATAAAGCTTGCGATCATTTTATACTTCTAAGTGATGGTTCGTCTTTGTGGATTTAGCTGACACGTTGCCTGCTTTTTTGTTTTTGCAAGTTTATCAATGCAGTTTGTGTTTTTTATTCATCTTTCAAAACAAAACAACTGTAGTACAAGAATAATATAGAAAATAGAAGTGATCAAACCTTAAATGAAAAATTTCAATTCAAAATAAAACGCAGCCAGGGATCAGGAATATTCAGGCAGAGTATAGTAAGCAGGCCACCAAACCAGAAACATAATTGTCAGTATACCCTCACTCACACATATAATTCATATGAGCTCCAGTGCTATTCATAGTTATTGTTATTTACAATTATGTTTATATTGTTATTTAGTTTTTATAAATGAGTGGTCAAGCATTAATAAAATTGGAAGTTTGTTAGATTAGAACCCTGGTTTACCAGTACTGTGGGAATTAACTTATACAAGTTGCCACAAGAAAGGCTGGGCTACAAGTGTATTTGTTACAGTCATTACTATACAGAGTCTTCATTGCAAATGAGATCTTGTTTGTCAGACCTGCTTATTACTTATATATATATATATATATATATATATATATATATATATATATATATACATTAAAGAGCATGTGTGTGACATGAAACTTCAGAAAATAAATGTTTAAATGTAGAACCATAATTCTATTAATACCACGGTTACACATGTAATATATTTCTGATATTCTCTGTATACTCAGTGTACCTGCTATAGATAGTTATTTCTATGTGGAATTATTTTTCTAATGTTAATTTTTATAAAAAGTAAACTGGAAAAGCAGTAATAAAACACTGGACTTTGCTGTATTAGAACCCAGGCTCACCTGTATTATAATCCTTAACTTATACCTGCTGTTACAGGAATAAGCAGTCAGCATGCTTTTTTCACACAACACCGCTTACTGTGTTAGTGTGGTGGTAATCCAAGCATTATGGAATGTATCTGCTTTGAAACTGACAAGCATCTGCTTGGAGTCTGCAGGATTTTTGGACCTGCAGTTGTTGTGGAAGCTTGCTCATTGCTGCCCAATGCCACTTACCATGTTTGCAGTATGGAAGGCAAAAAAATGAAACAAAGTATCTTTTCTGAAACCGACAATGTCTACTAATTGTCTTGGCCATTACACCATGTTTGTGCAGAGCTGAGCAACGTGCAGATAAGATTAGCAGAGTCTAACATGGATTATTATTGTAAAAAATATTTATTGTTTTTTGTCAGTAAAAGATAGATGTGTGACTTGAACCTTGATCTAAATATATTATGTGTAGTGTGATTCATCATGTTGCACAGATGTGCTACCCACACACTTGATTCACAGCTATAATTTATGCTGTCTTTATCATAGAAGCAATGTCCATAAATTTTAAATTATTTCACCATTTACCATATTTGTGCTAAGCCTCACATCATGCAAATATTGATATTAAAAAAAAGGAATCAAGAAAAAATATAAAAGGAAACAACATTACACTTGCTTTTCAACACAGACAAGTCTGGATTTGAACTATCAGATTAATGAAACTATAAAACACACTTGGGGTGTCTTGTCTGTCTTTCACATAGAAACAACTTTTCAGCAGGAATGCAAATCATTGTGCATATAAGCAAGTCCCATTTCCTCCACAACATTAAGAAGACATACACTTGTACACTATCATTTGCTTGTATGTGTTGCTTACATATTTAGTGCAATGAGTGATCACACAAGCAGTTATGAATATTGTCTGCACAAATGCAGCTCTTTCTTCTCTTTGTACTGTATTCCTTATTCCCTTAGTTTGTGCTGTAATCTCACACATGCAGTCATAGGGCATTTTGTATCACTGTCATTAAAATGTATGATAAAATTACATGACAGTAAAATACAGTTTTCTGAAAAGGCAGGAGAGTTTGCCTGTTAGTGAGCAAAAATTAGAAATGTATGTGGTTCACTTCCATTTAAAAGTTTGTTACAGTTAATTCTACACTTTGTAAGAGTATCCTGGGTGGCACACCCATTGCAGGTAAGGTAGTCTGAACTGCTGTTGTGTCTTTTTTCTCCCTACCAGTAATCATTAGCATTTGCAATCCATTAATACAACAGTAAGAAATATAAAGCATTTACTCGAGCATAATAAGCAAGATTGCACACAGTGCAGCCTGCTTAAAATAATTTAATAAATATAATACCATTTCAGTGTTAATGTAAAGATGTCAAGGTTAATTTCCAAACAGTGCATTTTTAATACATGTGCTATGATCTATGGCATATAACATTAGCTGTGAATATTTTAAATATACATCATTGTTTTTAGAATGTGTTTAGTTGCAACTTGAAGTTGTTTAATATGTTTGCCTGATCATATAAAGAAGTATTTGGTACACTTTTATGCATATCATTGAGAAATATATTTTAGCAAAAATACTAACTTGATGTGAGTAATGCATAATTTTTTCTCTTTATTTGATATATTGTATTATACTGCTCCACAGAGCAAATTACTATGTTTAGTTATCATGCTTCTTGCTGTAGGGAATGCACATTTGGTGAAGAATAGGAAGTATGTTAGAGCTATGTGCAGTATTACTGCCATACAGAAATCTCCGATAAGGAGATACTGCTGCCGTAGATAAACTAACACTGAGGTAGTGCCTACATTATGTTTACACCAGCTACACAAAGTCAGAAGTTTGGCATTCAGCAATTATAATGAGTTCACACCTCATTTGCATATTCATCATGTTCAGAGTCCTGAATCTACACTATAAAAAGGTAACCATGTAGTTAGGGAACTTGAAGATGAGGAGAGATGAGGAGAGATGTGTATGTGGACAACACAGAAGAAGATTGCTATTACTTTGGATTTATCTGCACAGAAGCCTTCTAATTTTACTAAAGTCCAATTGTATTTTTCAAGTACATGCTAGATTTGTTCACATGTTGCAAGGAAAGTATATATATATATATATATATATATATATATATATATATATATATACCTTAAAAAATTTACTTTTATCTATATGCACTTCTTATAAGTTCACAGTTATCATAGGATTTTTTTTGTCAGGTATTTTACTTTCTCAGATAGGCAGCCTTATTTACTTTCATCGCACGTGTTATTGTTTCATATATTTATCCTACACTCTTCTATGTTATTTCATTGAAATGTAATGCCCTATATTGTCAATGACACAGGTGTGTTAGGCTTCTGAGATGGCTCATAACCACCTCTAGAGGAGTGTTAGGCACAGGGAGAGATAACTGGCAATTGTATAAAATTGACTTTTCTGTTGTAAATGTGTACACATTTTGTGAGACATTTTTGAAAGCATTTAAAACATTTGGCTAATGTGTTATTCCTTGGTTGGTACAAAATGTCATTTGCCAATTGTTTTTGGGGGGGTGGAGCTAAGTATCATTTGTGTGTGTTGCCACAACAAACTTTGGTTTCAAGAGGTTTTCTCTCAAATTGTGTAGTCACCCAGTTCTTTATAGGTTCATAGGTTCATACTAGGCTATCTGCCCGAGGGCATTTACAAGCCTAGCCCATAGTTTTGTGGCTTACGCCACCCCTTTAGTTTGGGGAACTATGCCCATTATTTTGCTGTGCCTCTGTCGAGCAGTGACACTGAGGTAATCCCTGGGGTATATCTGCGATCTCCCATCCATTGGTCAAGATTCCTCTTGAACAAGGCCAGCGAGGTGCTCTGCCTCACATATACCGGGATTTTGTTCCACAGCATAGGGAGTCTTTGTGTGATGAATCTATCCCTCCAGCACGTCCTATTAATAGCCGTGTCGAGGTTTAAGTCTCCCGCCCTTGTGGACCTGATGGATCTAGATTTTTTGAGGTGAAGCATGTTCATCAAATCTGGGTTTGACATGGCCTTGTATGTCAGGCACAGGTCACCTCTGAGCAAGCGGTAAGTGACTGAATAGAGCTGGAGTTCTTTCAGTCGGGCAGCATAAGTCAGATTTTTGAGACCCTTTATCCTTTTGGTGAGGAACTTTTGTGGCCTCTCCAGCTGCTGCAAGTGTCGGGTCAGATACATTCCGAATGGGGCATTGTACTCAATCATTGGTCTGATGAGTGATGAGTATAAGGAGACTATGACCTCCCTTGATCTAGATGTGAATCCCTTCATGATAAGGTGGGCAATGTAGAAGGTCTTCCTAACTACTTTAGCAATATGGGTGTCGAATGACAGGATACTGTCAACCTGGGTCCCCAGGTCCCTGATAACTTCTTCTGTGCTCAGTGGATTGCCACCTATATGGTAGCTAGGGGTAACCTTGTTTTTCCCGAAGGGTATGACTATGCATTTCTTGGCATTTAACTTTAGGCCATGGCTCTGGCACCAGTTATCCATTTCTGTGAGACCCTTCTGAAGGATATCTGTGTCAGATGTGTTTTCGACTACGGCACCCAGTTTGCAGTCATCTGCAAACTTTGTCAGCCATAACCCTCCTGTGTTTGCTTGTACTTCGGAAAAGTAGATGCCAAACAAGAGTGGGCCCAGGACTGAGCCCTGTGGGACACCACTTGTGACAGGCTTTGAGTCTGACATGGCGCCAGCAACTCTGACCCTGTGGGTTCTGTCATTCAGCCAGTTTGCAACCCATCTTGTGATGTATGGGTTAACATTTAAGCTGATGAGTTTTTCAATGATACCCGAGTGGGGTATTGTATCGAAGGCCTTCGCCAGGTCGAGGTAGGCTGTATGGACTGCCTTTCCCTCATCAATGGCCTTGGTGACTGTTTCGAAAAAGTCAACCAAGTTTAAAAGGCATGATCTGCCTTTGACAAAGCCAAACTGGGTTGGATCCAAAGTCTGCAAATTCCCTATGTCTTTATTTATGAGATCCATTATGATCCTCTCCATGGCTTTGCAGATAAGGCTTGTCAAGCTAATGGGCCGGTAATTTCCATTTATGTGATAAACAATACACTACTCCATTCTAATTCCTTGTTTTGGATCAAAGAATTTGGTTTGTATGTGAGTGTGATATGGTACAACCACATAACCTTAAATTTTACCTGTATGTATCCAGTGGTTTATGCTGAAAATATATGCATGTAATTTAATTTTATATGATATTTATGTGATATATCCTTGTCTGTTTTATGTATGGAACACAAGCCTACCAATCCATGTAAACCCCCCCTTTTCGTGACTCAGAAAATGATGTAATCATGCAAGAATTCAGGTGCCATGGTGCCTTTGTGCTTGAGAGAGGACCTGGGGATATGACTGACAGAATGTAGATTTGGAACCAGATAGTCAAAGACTTAAATGCTGTAGGACATCGCAGCAGGATTAATGATCATATGTGTCTTAGGACCACTGATATTTCATAAGCCTGGAGGAAAGCAGCTGCAGTTGCCCGTGAACAGCTGGCTACAGGGGGGGGAGCTGCTACAGAGCCACCACTGACACCAAATGAAGTGTTACTGTCCACTGTCAGAGATCCACAGAGCTCAGTGAAAAGTACATGACATGTAACTGATGCTGCTGCTGATGTTTCTGCGAGGAAAAGTATGTGCCAGGAAGATTGTATAGGTAAATTTACATATGTCAGTTTATAACATTTTGTTGTATAGTAAAATATTCTGTAATAGTTCCTGTTGTTTTAATTTTTTTTGGATGAACGTATTGATAAATTGATACAGTTAACAACAGATTTTTATTCATTACACATGGGCTTTGAGTGGACGTGTCAGCCATGCTTCAGCTAAAAGTATTGTTAATGGACATACAGGCAAAAATTCTGTCCCTCTGTGTTATTGGAATTGAGGTGATTGTGTCCGTACCTTTTGCTTAACTTCTTGTAGGACCATTCGCTATAGCAAGTATAGAGTCATCTGCATATGATGTCAAACATTGTTATTTGACTATTGGTGACCATTTGTCAGAAATATGCATTTATCTGTCTGTGTGAGGTGGGTCTCATGAGTGTGTGTGTGTATTATTGCACCATCTGTGATAGTGGCCGCAGTATTAGTTTATCATATATTACATTGTAGTGAAGTTATTATTTTCTTTCCTGTGTTTATTGTTATTTTCACAGGTGATCCTGATAGTGGAAGCGTAGGACACTTAATACCTGATGTCAGAATACTGGCAGACTCTGATGATGATGCTTGCCAAACAGAAGCACAGTCAGTGGTGCAGAGATTGAATCTGACACTGAGGTTGACATTCAGCCATCCCCTGTATTTCCATCAGACACAGTCAGTAGGCCTTTGCATACCTATTCCAGTGAGCCATGAGACACTGGACAGGTGAAGGGTGGCACATTTGACCAGGGTAGTGTGGTTATTGTGGCTTCAATGCCAGTTGACTCTGGCTATGGCCAAAGTGTAGGTGAGGTGTCATGCAGGAGGGGTGTTAGGGGTGCTCATAGGAGGCCAGCTGTCCACACTCCACCTGATTCTGGTGTGTCTTTACATGCCACTCAATATATGTTTAGGGGCATCATGGAGGCATGGAGGACATTCCAATATGGCCTCTGATGACATGCTTAGGTTTGTAGATGGCACATAGGCTAACACAAGTGACTGTCTCCACCATGATTCTTATTCAATAGATTAGATGAATGACACATTGGAACGGGCAGTGTCTATGATGGAACATCTGCTGGGAGGGCGACAGCATCCACTTGGATGTACGTCAGCATCTTCAGCTGATGTTAGCCAATGTGACCATGCCTGATCACACACCCATAGTGGCACTACTTCTACTGCCGTGTCAGTGATTGAAGTATTCACGCTCAAATGTGGTAGGCCATGGGGTCATGGTCCTGGCATATGAGAGCTCAGCCAGCAGACATCATTCACATTCAAGTGGCAGCAGTGCATCTGAGCATAGGAATGGACATGCCAGTGCAACTCCTGGCAGAGCCAGTTCTTTGATCAGTGACAATGACAATGAACTATCACTTCTACCATGCACGGCTCACACCAGTCCAACATACCAGGTGTAGAGCTAGCACAGAGCTTGGCTCTATTCATGCAGACACTCACACACATTTCATTGTGAGTGCCAATACAGACAGTCAGGCACACACACACACACACACACACACACACACACACACACACACACACACACACACACACACACACACACACACACACACACACACGTTACATGGTACAGTGATGAGGCTTACAGCTCATTCTGTCTCAGTGGCCATTTGATACATTAGCCTAATGTCTGCCTGTCTTGCTTACTTAATCACACACACACACACACACACACACACACACACACACACACACACACACACACACATACTCTTACTACTTGTGTCAGCCTAGGCCTCCTGCCCCCCCCCCTCCACACACACACACACACACACACAGACAAACACGCACAACAGCCTGTGCAAATGATGATAACTGTGCCATATCCTTGATTCTATCCTTTGGATTCAGGGATACATAACTCTTTTGTCTGATGCTCAGGGTGCATAGCTGGCTGAGTGCTTTGTATATATATATATATATATATATATATATATATATATATATATGTGTGTGTGTGTGTGTGTGTGTGTGTGTGTGTGTGTGTGTGTGTGTGTGTGTGTGTGTTTGTGATGCTCTTTTGAAAACTGTGTTGCTTTCTTACAGGTTTTTGTAATGTTTGATGAGGCGTATTGCTTTATAGAGAACACATCTATTGACAGAGGTCAGTGCTGTCACATATTGATGTCATTGCTGTAAAATTCATCCACCTTCTACTTAGTTACATTAGCAAGTAACATTATGCAAGTATCTGCCATTCATTTGTATTATTAGCCATTTATTTTCCTATTCCAGGTTCAACACTTATTTTGGAAGTCTGACAGTTACAAAAGTTTTAATTTTGGACTGACTCTGTGTGATACTAGCAGTACACAGTCATTACATGAGTAAGCAAAGGTTGTGAGCATTGCTTGGCATCAATATTACTGTATGTATGTGCATATGATGAAGGTTTTACCCACTTAGGCGGTGAGTTTGTGTGCTATCCATTGCCTCTTGGGCAGTGTGAATGCATATTGTGCATGCCTACATCTGTGTACACCCACAGCAACTGGTGGTTCCCTCTCTGCCTCCTCACCTGCATGTGGCTATGGTGATCTTGCCAGTAGTAGTGGAATGTGTGCTCCTTCCCCTTAGTGTTCCTGCTGAAGATGTTTTCTCAGAATAATATTGTGAAGGCATAGATAGCGAATATTTCAGCACAAGTACATGGACTGTACTGCAGGGCTCTGCCAGAGGTATCTAGGCAATGAAACTGAGACTTCAGCAGCCCAAACACACACTTTATGATATTTCTTGTTTGAGCATGTACCTCATTATAGCATTCTTCAGTGGGTGGGTGGGCATTTCTGATGAGCATCATCAGCCATGGCACAAGTGCATAACCTGCATCTCCTAGTAAATGACCCTGTGGGATATCCCCCCTAGAAAACCTCTAAGAGAGTTGAAAGTTGTGCCAGACATGGGAATCATTGTAACTGCCTGGGTTGCAAGCACACTCATTCAGATTGATTCCCTTAGCATTACAGACGACTTGGCAGTTAATTGAGCGGAAGCTCTTTCTGTTTATGTACACTCTTCTCTGTTCTGTGGTGCTTTGATTTCAATGTGCATGCAGTCTATGGCACCCAAGACTTCAGGGTAGTGTGCTACAGGCTAGAAATCCTGCATAGTTGTAGCTCTGTCCTTGTGTGCATGGGGAAAATATATTAGTCACTGACATGTTGTAGCAAAGCATTCAGGAATTGATGTACGATCCTGAATGCTGATGCCTGTGACACCCTCAGCATATCCCCATTGGTCTCTGGAACATTCCTGTAGCTAATATTCTAAGTGATACAGATACCTTAGTCTCCACAGGTATTTGCTCCCCCTCAGTTTGCCCTAGCTCTCAGTTGAGGACGACAGAGGTTGCAGAGTTCCTACAGTGTGTCTCTATTTACCACATAGTGCTCTACAATTTCCACCTCATGCAGATTATGAAAAGTTAAATGGGGTCAAAACACCCTTCTCCTTCTTGGCCAATGTCTATAACTAACAGCAGCAGCAGCATAGGCTTGGGCCTGTTGCACATACACATATATAAGAGCAACAGCAGCCCCCAACATTGTTTCCATGTAAAGTAGTTTTTCTGGCTGTATTCCAATAGGTTTTGCAATTCATAGGAAACAATAGCACTGAGTCTACATGGTTGGTCTATAGCTTGTTGAATAGGTCCTCCATCTTGGATTGCCTGATTAGCATACAATTCAGCTGCTTATGCAATAATTAGCATGCCACAATGCTTACTGTGTTTACCTGGCGTGTAGTGCTGCTTACTAAATACAAAAAAGCACGCTACCATATGCGTGTCGTGGCATGACTCACACACTGTTTTGGCCCACTGCTTAGGATTTATATAACCTGCACCATAGAGTCTAATTGATGCATACAGTGCTATTCAGAACAGGTACTTATATTATTGTTCATTAATGTCATGCCTGCGCGCTCACTTATACCTCTTCAGGTATGTCATAAAGCATGACATAAGAAAGAATTACATTTTTAACTTTTTTGCACCAGAATGTTGGCTTAGGGGTGTACTTAAAAAGGCCTACTGAATCTCCTAAAGTGATACATTTAATAAAAAGAGTTATTTCAGTATTTGTCTTAAATTTTACATGCATTTAACATGGTTTCATACCTTGCACTTGAATGGAAAACGTATCCATTTTTTGTATTATGCAATATTTCCTTAGTTTCAATTGTTCCAAGTTTGAAATGATTTACTATTGTGCCTTAAGTTACTGCACATAAAATTATTTTGTTTTGTCATATACAAGTTGTGTCCTTGGAAATCGCAATAATGTGTCATGCAGTGCTGACAGTAAAATGGCAACAGTTCTTGTTTAGATGGCAGGATACTGATGTAATATGCTTGTTTTATTTTTAAGAAATGTTTCTGTTAATAGTATATAATATTTATTGTGTGTTCTAGGTAATTGTTAGTTGTAATATTACTGAAATAATTTTTTTTCATGATGGATAGGCTATTACTGGTATAATAAGTGCAGTCTTGAATGTTATGACATACACCTTTCGTTCCAGAACTTTCTTTAATAGTGAGCACTTCCATTACTCAAATGAAATGCTGCAGATGCAAAGTGTCATAATACTGGGTTAATTTATACACTTATGTATTCTGCCGTATTTCCTTCTTTTTTTTTTTTTGTTTTGTTTTGTTTTGTCTTTTGAGTTAAAAATTGATATCCCTGTCATTGCCCCAAACTTTGAGAGGAGGTATTTTTCATCTGGTGTTAAAGGAATAAATGTTTCCCCCCCCTCCCCCAAGTATTGCTATTTGCAATTGCATTCTGCCTTGCATTAGCTCTTACATATCCTAACATATCATTGGCCTTCTTATTGCACTGTGTTAGTGTGCAGCTCCTTCCACCAACGGCATTTATATCCATGACCAGTAACCCCATAGTTCTAGGCCCTTGCCTTTCAGCTTGTTTGCATCTCTTTTTTCCAAACAGGTATTTGCCAAATGTGTCACCATGTGGATGTGGTTTTCCTCATGGCTAAAATTGCTGTTTCTCTGTCTGGATCCCTGATGCTGCATTATTTATTCATTTATTTGACAGTTGTTTACTGCAAAAGTCTGACTGGGCCAGAAAGTGCCCATTTTCAACAGAGGTCCGGGGAGAAAAGTTCCACAATCACAATCTTTCAAAAATCAATTACAGATCTCATGTTACACAACAAAACACAAGAGTGAAAAAATGGTGTAATAAGCAAAACATAGAACCACGTGTCTCACAGTAGAGTGTAATGAAAAACAATAACATTAGCTGGAGATAATATGTGAGGAAAAATTCATTTCTTAGAAAGATTAGTATGCAATAAATGAGATATGTGACAACTCTAATAAGCTATTTAAAAGAAGTATTAGAGATTGCATGATTAGAGACGGTGAGGGGAAATTGAGTTATTTCTTAGTAAGATAGATGGTGTTCATATGGAAACTGAGTTATTTCTTAGTATGATAGATGGTGTTCATATTATGGTTATAGAAGGAAGAAGCCTGGAGAAAATGAGATTATAAGAAGAGTGCAGGGTAGGGTGTCTTCAGATCAATTAGATGAGTAGGGAGGAAAGAGAAAGAGGTGGAGGAAAAATTTGCAGAAATAAAGTGGATAAGGTAAGGCAGAGGGGTATACAAAAATGAGTGGAGTAGGAGACTGGAGAGGGTTGTGAGGTGTGACTTAGGTTGAAAGGTGTGAGAGAAGTATAGTGAGTTCAATAATTTATGTAAAACAACCTGCCAAAATAATATACTGAAATGTGATCTACTCATCAGCCAAAGAACGCAGAAATAAAAACATGCTTGCATTAAGCACCAATAACCAATGATCTCAGTATAAAAATATGCATAGTGACACAGCACCTATATTCACGTTTGCATACTTCAAGTCCAAATTAAGCCAGTTAAAGTTGTGTTATATTAAGCTGTACAGCCACACTAATAAATGCATAATAATATTACTGCAGTCACTTAACATTACACTATCATTTTATGTCATTGCTAATAAACTTGTGCCCTTCCACTACCACTTTTCTGTATGTACAATGCCATTTTTCATTCATGAGTGACAGTCACAAGTCCCCCAGTAAAGCAGCGCATATCCTGACAAAACAGCACACTGGTGAAAATGCAGTACATCAGACTTCAATAACTGGAAATTATGTACTTACATCCCGCGTAACAATCTATAAGTGCAAACAAAAGTATTTCAAACATATATTTCACATTGCTATTATAACTCCTTATTATTATTATAACTATATTAAAACTATTATTATAACTACTTCCCCTCAAATTTCCAGTGCTGCTAACAATTCCTATTTACAAATGACACTCATGTCATCAGTATTAATATGAATCATCTGAATATGACCATCAGATCAATGCAAGACACAATCCTCTTATTAGCATTACTCTCTAACATCAATATGAACTGCTTCCCAATAATTTCTAACATATTTGCTATTGTTTTCTTCTTGATTAAGTTTGCGCTGTTCTAAACCATTTGCTATCTTAAAAGGTTTGCAAATTAATATGTAAATCCTAAAGTAATTCACATAAATTCAAGCTTATTTAAATGATTTGTATGCAAATTAGGCTTAATCATGTGTATCTCTATGTATTGCAGGCTTAAAGTAATATACGAGCTTGTAACTCAACAAATCCATGTAACCAGGCTTCAGTGGCTATACAATGAGCTGCACATGGCAATACTAAACCAAACTACCCTTGATATCATGCAAACAAGCCTGATAAATCTCAAATGCCCCTATGCTTAGAAAAGAGAAATGGAGTTGGATACTTTTGAGATTGCACAATTGTGATGCATAATTCATGCCCATCCTGCATAATGTGATTTACCTCATTGCCTCAAATCACTCACTGTTTTATATGACATGATAGTGACATCAACAGGAATGTTTATTTATACGGAAAAGGAAAAAAAAAGGAAAAAAGACTTTTGCTGATGTAATACTGGAAAGGGCTTGGTTAATGAAATGATTAATGTATTAAGGTTTATTGTTCAAATAGAGATAACATTACGGCACAGAAGCTGAAACAAATGGATGCAACTAAAAAGTAATGAGTTTATAACTGAGTTTTATTTGCCACTGAAAGGAAATGTGAAACTATTCATTAAAGATATATATATATATATATATATATATATATATATATATATATATATATATATATATATATATACATATATACATATATACATATATATATATATATATATATATATATATATATATGTGTGTGTGTGTATGTGACAAAACAGTTAGGTAAATCCAAACTGGCCAATAATAACAGTTCCATGCCCAGTTGCTGGGTTTGGTTATGGTAATGTCAAACTGCAGAGGGTCTGGTTCCTAACATGTGAACTACGGTGCTGCACTTACATTCCTCGTTCTGGTACTGGCACTTCAAAAGATGGCACCATCTATGAAAGTATGAAGCCAAGCTCCAAGCTGGTTTGCCAATGAGGTAAACATTATGGTCTACCTCTTATGGGATTCATACCTGAGAAAACTGAGACATCAGTATGTGGCACAGAGAGGAAAAAATTGACATCTTACAAGAGTCGGTTGAGCAACTGTCATCACTGACAGGGATCACCTGCCCTAGCCCCCAGTGATACCACAGGTATATTGACCTATAGAGAGGTAGACCTGACCAGCTGGCTGAGGTGGTAGACCATGTGATGTTGTGAAGGCCAGGTTTTTGTAGTAAATATTTTTACCTTTTTTAAAAAATCTTATCGAAAATAGGTTTTAAGTACATACTATATAAATATTTCATAAATACAGGTAAATGCAAGAAGAAATGCATATGCAAGTACAAATATGTATTCATATATAATCCAAAAATAGGAGCAGGCATAAACATATCTGTAAACAA
Organism: Protopterus annectens; assembly: GCF_019279795.1. NCBI lineage: Eukaryota > Metazoa > Chordata > Ceratodontiformes > Protopteridae > Protopterus > Protopterus annectens. The sequence continues at coordinate 768,245,140 of NC_056734.1, read as the reverse complement.
AAATAATTCATCAGAGGCATGTTTATGTTTTGACATGCTTTTGTGTATAAATACAAATCTCTATGTATGAATAAAGAAATATATGTAAGTAAATATATATAAAATCATAAAAGAAATATATAAAGATGTAAATCTGCAGAACTATACTTTCCATTTATATATATATATATATATATATATATATATATATATATATGAAATATATATCTATATATATATATATATATATATATATATATGGGTCTACTGTATAAGTTCAAAAATACACTTCTTTGAACTTACACAGTAGACCCTGGGTTACACGAAAGTGCAAGTTTCAAATAAGTGCACTTTCACGTAACTGAGCGGTCTACTGCTCTTTTTCAATTACGTGGTATTCGATGAAAATCAGTAGGCCCATATATATATATATATATATATATATATATATATATATATATATGTATGCATCTATATATAAAAAGAGAAAATAACCTATCTGTATTGCCACATAATGTTGTACACTGTAGGTAAGAACTTAGTAATTAGTTGTACTATAGTAATACATTTTAAAAACATGTTTTGGTTTGTGTAGACCATGCATACCGCCTACTCAGAGGTGACCTCTGCCTGACATACAAGGCCATGTCCAACCCAGAATTGATGGACATGGTCCACATAAAGAAAACCATATCCCCTCGAGCGACACTCTCTAAGGATCTCAGCCTCACCACAGCAATAAATAGGACATGCTGGAGGGATAGATTTCTGTCCCAGAGACTTCCCATGCTTTGGAACAATATTACAATCTACATTAGGCAGAGCTTCTCGCTAACAATCTTTAAGAGAAACCATGACGAGTGGATGGGAAACAGAACGTTTACCCCGGGGATCACTTCAGTGGCTTTGCTGGACAGAGGCACAAGGAACTAATCTAAGGGGGTGAAAACACATTCTGGTTAAACTTATAAATGCCTTCAGGCAGATAGCCTAGTACGTGCCTATGAACCTATAATATGCTAACAGTATAAGACAATCATTTATTACAAAATATTAACTCAGTTAGCCACCAGGAGTGAAGGTTAAAGTAGCAAGTGGCTGACTTCTTCTTAAAACTCCTTTTATGCTTATATTTATTAAGGAGCAAATTATCAAAGCACACTTTGATGAAATATTTCAGATGCAGCCATCTGTAGTAGTAAATAAAGATTCTTTGCAAGATGAACTGGGAGGATGTCATGTTTCCTTTTAATTGTTACATTTTTATGTGTGTATACTGCTTGTGTACAGCTTTTATCTTTTGAGGGAGAAGTATATTGATTACAGCAAATTCAGATAATATTACTGAAAACTGCAAGTAGAGTATATAAGACATAGTGTAAGGCAAAAAATACAATGGAAAGGTTCACACAGGTTGCAGAATATACCCATTTCCAAAGAGACAAGCTATACAGAGAAATAAAAATGTAAGAACTGGAAGGAAGCCATGCAGATCTTCTGGTTCAGCTTGGATTGAATAAGAAATAATTATCAGCCTTATGTATCAGGAACAATGAATCTATGAACATCTGTGCGTTGCTAGTTTCCTGCTTAATAAATGAAAACATATAGCAAAACTCAATATAAATGTGCACAGAAATAAGCAAGTGCAAGAATAACTTCAGTGCCTTGTTGAATCATTGACATAATCAAGTCAGAGATATTGTAAAAACACACATCTGGAATAGTTAAGCAACAATCTTCTATGTGATCTCAATGCAGCAGAAGAGGAGGTAACTTACAACAGAGTGCAGGAGGACATGAGATTAAAGATGCTGACTAAGGGTGCTCAAGAATATGCAAAAAATAAAAAAATATTTCCATTCAAAAACTATTAAGTAGTTAATGAAGTTTTTTTATATAATTTACTTATTTCATAAGTATAAATGCAGAACTAATTAATACATAAAACTAATAAAAGCAGTAAAGTGCTTTCAGCACACAATTGCAGTACAATCTGAATCAACCAGAAATTTCAAATGTATTACCATGCCTTATATCACAAAAGCATATCAGTAGACTGCAGAAGTAAAAATCCCCACCACTTTATTGCAGGATATTGACTGTCTCCATGTTTCCACTACTATCTACCATAGTTCTGTTTTATCTGAACTAATGTTAATAAAAATATAAAAAAAAGACTATTAAAGATTGCAGCGATGTATTACATTATGAAGAAATTTATTACAAAAAATTCTTGTTTTTCTGTCTTCCCTCCCTCTCTCTTTTTCTTATTTTAATTAGGCAATCCTTTGTCCTTCCTTATTTTCTTTCTGTCCTATTTCTGTTTATTTTTCTACAGGTCCAGAATCCCTAGGAGCAGCCCAACTATATTCCTGGTAGGGAGCATTAGCCTTCTGCCTGTCCAGGAGCATCCTCACAGGTTCAGGACAGTTGCAGTGGTCCTGTAGGCATCCTGGCATATGGCAGCCTCTCAAGTCATACAGACTGTGTGCTTTGGGAACTTGGGTGAGGATGTGGTGTAGTAGATAGTAGAGAGAAATGCCTTCAGCCATTCCAGAATGCTCTTTGATGGATTTAAAGCACACCATCCCAGTTAGCTCTGACCACTGCACCAATACAGACCCCTGTCCTCCCAACATGAGGGTCATCCACTACAATACCATCAGGTAGTGGAAATGTTTGAGATTCTCTGGACTGGGTGTCCTCCTGAGCTCAGCTCTTCTTCACCTCCCTCTGTCTCTAATTCTCTCTCCTACACCCTCTAACCTCCTTCCTTTCTAAACTACCCTTTTACATAAAAAAAAAATTGAAAAATAGGAGTCTATCCCCCACCAAAAATATAGTACTCCTTCTCTTCCACCTCCTCCAGCACAACCCTCTTGATGTGTTATTTCTGTGTTTCCATCTTTCTTATGTATTCCCTTTTCAGTCTTTCTAATCCTCCCCGTTCAATTCTTTTAAGAAACCACATAAGGTTACTCCTTTATAAAACATATAAAACCCCTTTATCTTTTTAAAAAGTTAATATTAATAGCACTGTATGTTGATTGCCTTAAATACTTCAAATATGCTTGCTTATAGCTGCATCCACTCATAATACCTGAAAGCTTCCATAAGTAAACAAACACATTTTTGCATAGTACTTTGCACATACTTAAGTATGAACTTCCAGGTGAATAACCTGTGGTCATTACAGCTGTATATAGCCATAGTGGTGCTCTTAGCGAATAATTGCTACAAAAGTGTGAACCTCTGAACTGTGAATTCCACCATAATTCTTAATCTGGATTATGCAAATAGAAATTATCCACTTATAAAATGATGAACATATTTAATTAATATCAGCAAGAGCTATAATAAAATCTCTGAACATTATCCCAGAATAATATTTATTCTGCAATCAAGTCCCTGCTGACCACCACTCTGCTGTACCTCATCCTGCCAACATATTTGTACTTTCATTCCCTGCCCCATCTTACCTGTCAACTGTCCAGACTTTCACAGAGTGCCCAGATTTTTGTTTCACATTTTTAGTCTGTTCCTTATAAAATTTCTGGATTCCTGGAAAATCATTGAAGATGGAAGTCATTAAATCATGATACATTTGTTTTTCTGACTTCATAACCTTAAAAAAATGCATGCTACAGCAAATCCTGTTATTCTAAAAATGTTCTAAGTTTATTAAAGCAATATTTAAAATATGTCCCTATTTCTTGCCACTCCCCCTATTTTTGGCTTCGTTCAGACTTCTTGCTCTAAAGTTTTGAGGGGTATGGCCCTCATGACCACTTATTTAGTGATGTGAGCTAGAACTGACTAGTAGAGTTAAGCTATCATCTAGCTGTGTTGCTTCGTGGATCTTTGCCCCTCATCCCTCTTATCTGCACCATCATAGTGGGGCCTGCAGTACTATGTGGTTGAAGTACTCTGGGCATGCTAGATAGGTTAGAGTACTTGTCCTCACCCATATGCTGTATACGTTTACACCTAGCACCCACCAGACATCAGTATACAGCAGCCTGAGACACACACATTCCTAATACCCTTCCCACACCTTGATATGGACAAAATAGATTCATCCTCTCTCTTCCACCCTCTCATCCTGCTCTACCAATGTCCTAGTCACTGGTCAGTCATAACTCATCTCTGTCACAGTAAGAGCTTTATCCCTTTATGTCATTGAACTAATAAATTGTGATGGCTGTAATGAGCGGAGAAGGCTGAGAAAAGTCATTACAAAAAGCAACCGAGTATGATACTAAACCTTTTTAGTTTTTATATCTTTAGAAAATAATAGGTGTGCTTAAATGAGAAATACATTTTTGCTAGCTGATTTATTTAGCTAGCTGAACTAATGCTATTTATTTCAAATAAGCAATATCAGATACTAGTACCTCATCTATAAAAAATTGCGTTATACGCTACAATGAATTCCCTTCCTGTAAAAAAGATAAGCACACTAAATCATTAAGTTATACACCTTTATTAAATAAAAATACATGCAAGTACAGGAATGTTAAAATTGTTCTTTATCTTGCATGATGTAAATTCCTGAAAGAGATTACTCAAGCATTCAGATTAGAACCACAGTTTAATGATTATAGTTCTTAAAAGTTTTCTAGACAGTTTAGTATTTAATAATATCCCTTATTGTCCTGTTAGAACATTTTGTTCTATAGGCAATGGTCCACTGCCTGTATGTTGCAAAACAGCAATGGTAATCATTCATTAAAGGGGAGTTAATTAAAGTTACAGGTCATATGTTTATTTAGAAAAAACAGAATACTGCAATGACATTTTGTAAATTGTTACACCACCATGCGCTTCCACCCATGAGATTATTCCCCTTTATTTTACCTAAGAGATTTATAAAACTGGTGCAGTGTGTAAGGAGAGACATGACATCTGGCACAGAATTAACCTCATATCTCTTTACTGCAGTCCTCTCTCTCTAATAAGCAATGTTTGGTTGCGTCATAACAGC
>NC_056734.1:768222674-768235174 GCF_019279795.1 Protopterus annectens | reverse complement strand
ACAGCATCCATGGGACCTGACAACATCCCAGGCCGTGTTCTACATGAACTACAGAACGAACTGGCACCTCACCTAAGTATCATGTTCAATCATAGCCTCACCTCAGGCTATTTGCCCACTGAATGGTGCACAGTGACGGTTATCTCATTCCACAAAAGGGGAGCCACCATGGACCCCAGAAACTACTGATCCATTAGCCTAACGAGCCTGGTCTGCAAGGCTATGGAATGTATCATCATGGACCGTATAAACAATGACATTGGTAATCTCCAAACTCAGGACCCCACCCAGTTCGGGTTTGTAAAAGGCAGATCATGTCTCCTAAACCTGATAGACTTCTTTGAAGCAGTCACCAAAGCCATAGATAAGGGTAAGGTGGTTCACACAGCCTATCTAGATCTCGCCAAGGCTTTCGACACCATCTCCCACTCTGGAATTATAGATAAACTCACTAAACTAGGTATAAATCCCTATGTCACAAGATGGGTTGCCAACTGGCTCACTGACAGAACCCACACTGTGAAAGTAGCAGACTCCAAGTCCGACTTCAGACCAGTGACAAGTGGAGTACCATAGGGTCCAGTCCTGGGTCCTCTCCTGTTTGGTATCTACTTCTCTGAACAGGCTAACATAGAAGGTCTTTGGCTAATGAAGTTCGCAGATGACTGCAAACTAGGAGCCATAATCAAAACTCCAAAAGATGTGGACATCCTACAAAAGGACCTCGCTGAGACAGATGCCTGGTGTCAAAGCCATGGCCTCAAGCTCAATGCCAAAAAGTGTATTGTCATCCCTTTTGGTAAAAACTCTGTACCCATGAACTACCACATAGGAAGTAGTCTACTTAACACCAAAAGTGTGATAAGAGACTTTGAGACACAGGTGGACAGTAGTCTCTCTTTTGATAATCACATTGTCACAGTAGTCAGGAAATCCTTCTACGTGGCACACCTCATCACAAAAGGTTTCTCATCCAGGAAAAAAGATGTCATTGGTCCCCTCTACTCATCACTCATTAGACCCATTATAGAGTACAATGCCCCTTTTGGTATGTACCTCACAAGACTTCTACAACAACTGGAAAGGCCACAGAAATACCTCACAAAGAGGATTACCAGTCTCAGACAGATGCCCTATGCAGACCGTCTCAAAAATCTGCAGCTTTATTCCATAACATATTGCCTCATATACTCAGAGGCAATCTCTGCCTAACACACAAAGCTATGTCCAACCCTGAGCTTTTAGACATGCTCAACTTAAAGAAATCCCAATCCCTATGAGCTACATGCTCTAGGGACCTAAACCTTGTCACCACAATAAACAAAACATGCTGGAGGGATAGATTTCTGTCCCAGAGACTTCCCATACTCTGGAACAAACTATCTATCTATATCAAACAAAGCTCCTCATTAGCACTCTTCAAGAAAAATATTGATGATTGGATGGGAGATTCACCCCGGGGATCACTTCTGTGGCTCTGCTTGACAGTGGCACAGGAAAATAATTTTCTTGGGTGGCGAAAGCCAGGGTACCTTTTGGTTAGGCTTATATAGGCCCTAGGACCAATAGCCTAGTACCTACCTATGAACCTATGAACCTATGCTAACTTTCACATGATTATGGTCATTCTGCAGCATTTGTTTTCCTTCAGTAGCATTGGCAGCATTTTATATTCCTTGATTGCACATAAAGCAAATGAAATTCTGTGTCTTCTTAATCCCACATATTTCCATATTAAACTTATGAATGTTTTATTTACACCATTCATATGTTAAAAGGCACACATTTTGAGAGAGAACATGGATACTACATATTTATTAGTAATCTCACTCAGGAATACATCGTGTCTCACTGCAGTAAATTCCTTTTGGCATCTATCTTTCTGACAGTATTTTTTGTATTTTCTATCTATATTATCTCAAAATTAATACTGAGTAAATGTCCCAAAGCACTATGCCTGACACTTTTCTTGGTAAAACCCTTATGACTATTAAGTGGTGACCAATGCCTGACCTACAAGGCACTCATAAATCCAGCCTTGATGGAGCTGCTACACATCTGCAAGACTAACAGCATGAGGGTCACCAGTTCTAGGGATCTAAACTTAGAGAATGAAACAGAACTTGCTGAAGAAACAGATATGTGTCCCAGAAATTGTCCCTTCTTTTTAGTAGGCTTCCTATTCATATTAAGCAGAGCCCTTCCCTGGCCCTCTTCAAGTCCAATCTGGATTGATGGATGGGGAATTAAAAATTCACACACAGGGTGGTGCCTATGTCCCTTATGGATAAGGGAAATCTGTACAAACTGTAAAATCTGTAAAATACTCAAGCCATGGGCACAAACCCATGCCATCCTTCTGCTTCAATTGAGCATATACTGGGTAAAATCGGATTGTGTTGGCTAGGCTTGTAAACGCTCTTGAGCCGTCAGCCTACTAATCTCCTATGAACCTATGAAACACATGTTTTAGCTTTTTAAGCTTATTTTGTTGATATTTGTTCACCTGGTTAGAATGCTGACCTCTGTAGATCATTTTCAGACTCAGCTGGAGTTACACATCGACGAATTTAGACAGAAATAAGCACTCATAGGGATTATACAATAGTTGTGTAAGAGCTCATATAAAGTGTAAAAAAGAAAAAGAGTATCGAGATTACACAACCATTATGCAAGAAAGAATGTACAAGCATTACAACATGTGGACAAAATCCACCATTCCATAAATATGAACTTTTGTACATGACTAAAGCTGAAATTTGATGGTGTATGCTGAAGGGATAGAAAGAAGTAGGGCTGAATGAGTTACTTTGAGGGATGTGCTCATGAACGGAATATTCCGTCTAAGCTATGAAGCAGAGAGACAGGAAAGGAAGGGGAAAGAATTTAAATTGATTTGGACATTATGGCACTAGTCATCTTATAAAAGCTTATGTGCAATTGTACAATAATTCTTCAAATTTTCAGAGAATCTTTCCCTCATTAATGTAAAATAAAACATTTCTTTTCAAAGATCATTTATTTCTGTTACTTAACTAGACACCCAAATGAAATTTCGGAACCATATATCACAAACATTTTAAGGCAATGAATTCAGAAATATTGTTTTTCGATTGGGCCATTTATAATAAAAACAAGTGTCTACATCAAGGTTATTTCACTGTTTTAAATCAGCTAAAAGGAATCACTCAGAGATAGATACATGATTTCTGACTATAGAGTGTGCATGACCTTCTTATTGTTTGTATTCATCACTTCAGTGTGACAAGATTATCTGTGGGTGCCCCACATTTAGATGTGGGTTAAAATGGGGAGAGCTCTTTAAAACATATCTGTGCATCCCTACCATTCAGATGTAGGCTAAAATATAAAGACCTTTTTAAAACGTATCTGCTCTAGACATAATACATGAACTATTAACTTGGCAATTTCTTGAAGTAAGTTAATGAACAACTGACCTTCAAGTTCACCTTGTAAGAGCTCCCAGCTGTCCTTTCCCCCCCATTCATTCACCTATAGAGTTATGGTTTATATATTAGGTCTGCATTTATATTTATTCTAAAGGGTGAGGGGCTATTTCAGTAGCACATTTGAAGATAACATCACTGTCACACTGAATGGTCAGTACCCATGTATGATCAACAGGCATTTGCTTATCAGGTAATCCTACTCTGACCTTTGAGAGTAATGACAGTTTTGCTGCAGCAGTTCCTTCAGTGCCCATTAGGATCATGGCACAAAATAAGGAAGCCCTCTACCACAGGCATGAGTAGATACCATGCTTCCGCAGACAAGAGCAAATGCCATGCTCCCACTTCATTTTGTGAGAAGGTCATGCTTTACTCCTGCACTAGAAAGACAAGTAATTATAAATAATCATTTGGCAGTCCCCAGCCTAGTACCCCTTCAAAACAAGGGACAAAAAAAAACTCTTGATAAGCAGAGCAAAAAATAAAACATTCTTGCTCTTCATTGCTCTTCCACTCCAATAATTACAACATTCATTCAATTCATTTAAACAGCTGCACAACTGTAACTGCTTAAATGAATAAATAAAATGCTAAACTAAGATCCTCACGTCCCCACTAAATGCTTACAATGCATTGTTACTCCATTTCAGTATTGTTGAACAGATTGGCTTGATCAGATCTTGTCCTCTGACAGCTTACTCCTGGGTCAGCGACACCCTTGGCCACACCCAGCTATGGTATGAGTGAGACATTAATTTGTGTTGTGTACATGCATCAGTGGGATTGCAGCTCATGTCTTCTGCTGTACCAGTGGGATAGCAGATTATCTTATACTCCTGTTTTAGTGTGATAGCAGCTCAAGTATACTCTTACATCTATGCAATAATGGCACATATGTGCCCATGAACCAGTAGGATAACAGCTTGTGTGTGCTCCTGCACATAGTCAGATATCAGCTCATGTGTGCTCCTGTACCAGTGAGATACCAGCTCATGTGTAATCCTACACAGGTGAGATACAAGCTCATGTGTGCCCTGCACCAGTGCGATACCAACTCATGTGTAATCCTACACAGGTGAGATACAAGCTCATGTGTGCCCCTGCACTAGTGAGATAACAGTTCATGTGTAATCCTACACAAGTGAGATACAAGCTCATGTGTGCTCCTGCACCAGTGAGATACCGGCTCATGTGTAATCCTATACAGATGAGATACAAGCTCATGTGTGCCCCTGCACCAGTGAGATACCAGCTCATGTGTAATCCTACACAGGTGAGATACAAGCTCATGTGTGCCCCTGCACTAGTGAGATAACAGTTCATGTGTAATCCTACACAAGTGAGATACAAGCTCATGTGTGCTCCTGCACCAGTGAGATACCGGCTCATGTGTAATCCTATACAGATGAGATACAAGCTCATGTGTGCCCCTGCACTAGTGAGATAACAGTTCATGTGTGCTCTGCACATAGTCAGATAGCAGCTCATGTATGCTTCTGCACCAGTGAGATAAAAGCTCATGTGTAATCCTACACAAGTGAGATACAAGCTCATGTGTGCTCCTGCACCAGTGAGATACCAGCTCATGTGTAAACCTACACAGGTGAGATACAAGCTCATGTGTGCCCCTGCACTAGTGAGATAACAGTTCATGTGTAATCCTACACAAGTGAGATACAAGCTCATGTGTGCTCCTGCACCAGTGAGATACCGGCTCATGTGTAATCCTATACAGATGAGATACAAGCTCATGTGTGCCCCTGCACCAGTGAGATACCAGCTCATGTGTAATCCTACACAGGTGAGATACAAGCTCATGTGTGCCCCTGCACCAGTGAGATACCAGCTCATGTGTAATCCTATACAGGTGAGATACAAGCTCATGTGTGCCCCTGCACCAGTGAGATGCCAGCTCATGTATAATCCTACACAGGTGAGATACAAGCTTGTGTGTGCCCCTGCACCAGTGAGATACCAGCTCATGTGTAATCTTACAGAGGTGAGATACAAGCTCATGTGTGCTCCTGCACCAGTGAGATACCAGCTCATGTGTAATCCTATACAGGTGAGATACAAGCTCATGTGTGCCCTGCACCAGTGCGATACCAACTCATGTGTAATCCTACACTGGTGAGATACCAGCTCATGTGTAATCCTACACAGGTCAGATACAAGCTCATGTGTGCCCCTGCACCAGTTAGATACCAGCTCATGTGTGTTCCTGCATCAGTGGGATACCAGCTTGTCTGTGCTGATGCATCAGTGAGATAACAACCCATGCCCTACTCTTGCACCAGTGAGACTGCAGATTGTGTTATGCTAATGCACCAGTATGATACCAGCTCATGTGTGCTCCTGCCCTACTAGCATAGTAATCAATGTTCTGCCTGAATGGGACAGCAGGACAAGTCTGCTCCTTCAACAGTAGAACATGAGAGCATGTTGTATTTGCAGTTATACTATCACTATCCATTGCAGAAGCGACATTCTAAATTCTGAATAAAACCTTTATGAAGGCAATATTGTACAAAAATACATTCAAGTCTTACTGATTTTTTGTCAGGTTATCACTAGGCACTAAAAGGATTATCAGCGGCTGAAGACTGAAACTTAAAAGGAGGCATCTGTCATTGCACACTGAGCTAGGGACAAAAGCAGCATGCCTTGGTAATTTTCTGTACTCTTCCAACTGAGAAAAAGTGTCAGATTTTATCACATAATTACTCCATGATCAATGTAACATTAAAAGTGAATGTAATGAAATAAGTGTTTTCGCACAGTACAAGTGAATGTGTTTGACCAATTTTTAAGAGTGTTAATTCCTGCACCAGGTGTGCTCTTAGTGTAAAAAACACTAGTATGGCATCCAATGTGCCAGGCAACTCTAGCAGTAGGCAGTATCTAGGACTCCTTAGCTAATAACATGGCTTGTACAAAAACTCCTCAAGGACACTGCAGTCCTTATAAAAACATGTAGCAGGTAACAGCATGTTTTGTAGAAGCACTGCATTGTGTACCATCAGGAACTTTCAAAGTCAGATGGACATAACGGATTTGCAAACTATTGGATTAATCAGCTCAGGCAAAATTCACATTTTCTGGTTTTGAAACCAGATGATCTTGGAAATAAATGCAGGGGGAATAACCTCCAATTTATTGGATTGCTAAAGGGGACAGAAGGCAACAATTCTCACAGAACCATAACAAAGGAACTGACATTAATATTTCAGCACAATAACCCCACACCCCAGCCCTAAAGAGAACTCACATGATGATCCCCGGCAACAAACCTATAAATCTTCTAAGACATTTTTTTCTATAACTGCTCATCTACAAAGACCAGGGCATGTTACTGAAGAGAGATAAGGAACATAGAAACAAGTTGCACCTGGCAGGGGCATATCTACAGATTATTACCACCTCTATAACAATGCACAGCATACTGAATGAAAGTCAATGGTCCCAATGACAAGAAAACTACAGGCCTTATATATTCAACGTCAACTCAAGTTTCTGGTTAACCTTCTTGCAGTGCAGCAGGGCTAGCCAGCTGTATTTTATCACCCAGGGGAAGCAGAAGGTTTTGGGAATAATAAGATGGAAGGCACAACTGCAACAAGAAAAACTGGCATAGCAGGTTGACAATTCATATTCAGCAAACTCCTGTAAGTGGCCTGTGCAGATACTTCTGGTAAATCACCAAAGTGGAAAATATTGCAGATGCCTATTTCTCTTCCCAGGCTTTGGATCAACAGGTGTGACACAAAATATTTCAATCAGCAGTTCTGACATCCATTTACTTCACTGGGGAAGTTGGTATACTGACGTCCAATTATTGTATCTTAAGCTTTTTGACAAAAATCAAACTATGTCCTCATATTTCATGGAAATTTTGATATCTCTGGAGACATAAGCATTACTTAAAACATATCAATGGTAAACTGTTAAGGACAAACAAACCTTCATAGTGCTAGTGTTCACTGCATTCTGGATCTTAAACTGGATTTTATAAGTCATAATAAAAACAATAAATATTAACTTTGTAATATGATCTAAATAACTAAATAAATATCTTAGTAACAACTCAAGCTAGACATGTACTATCAGAGTATTTTGTTCATCCTACTGAGAGCTTTCATGTGAATCTAAACATCTCTGCTTTTTTAATTTCTCCAAGTGTTTTGGATTCTTAATACCATGACAGGAATGGACCTCATTCCTAAGTCAAAGTATGATTAAAGTTCATGAAATTAGTATTGTTTCAGTCTTTGATGTCAGCCAAAAGTGCTCTTCGCAGCACCCACAATGTGCCCAGTAATGACTCCTTCTGCAGTTCATATGGAGTTACATGTATTGGTAACATATCTAAATACGATTGTAAATTCTTTTTTATAAGACCCGTTGCTCCAACTACTATTGGAACTGTCTGGGTATCTTTCTTCCACATTGCTCTCATTTCTGAGTGCAAAGCCTTATACTTTATGACTTTGTGTCTCTCTGTATGCAAGACACTGTAGTCATTGGGTATAGCGATTTCAATGATCAGTGCTACTGTCTTCTTTTCTTGGACCACTATATCCAGTTTTCTAGCATCTATCTTTTGAACTGTTGGTAATGGAGGATTCCAAGTGATGTAGACTTCCTCATTTTCTATGATGCTTTGTGGCTCATTTCTCTAGTGTTTTTCGGCCACTTCAATACCATAATGTTTGCACAATCACCAGTTCAACAGTTTTGCCACATTATTATGCCTTTCAGTATACAGTCCTTCTGCCATTAGTATGTTGCAACCAGCAATGAGGTGTGCAACCATTTCCAATTCAGTTTTACAAAACCTACATTTGTCTGTTTCTCCCACATGTTCAATGGACTTTATAAACCAACATGTATGCAGCCCACTACCTTAACCATTCCTGTGTTCATTCCTGATCAACATGAGGTTCTTCCCAAAGTTTTCTATATTTGCAACTATATTTATGCTTTTCCCACATTTTTTGCCTTTTCATCTTATCCTTCACCTTATATTCTTTCTTTTGTTTTTTTGGCACATTCAGTTGCTGCCTGATTTTTATCTACTTCTGGTTTGATTTCCATTCCTGCTTGATGTCGATAAACTTCTGATAGATTAAGATTAAGATTTATTCTCCTCATATTTCAAAACTTTCACTATGTTTGGGTCTTGTGAGGTCAGCAGATATATATGGAGTCCCACAATTGCAGATCTGTACATATAATCAATTTCAAGGAGGTCCATCCCTCCTTCGGAATGGGGAATATATAATCTTGGCATGCATTGATTTTTATAAATTATTTGGTGAGAATGAAGCATCCTTCTTATTTTCCTATTTAATCTATCCAAAATGTTTTGGGGCCAGTCAGTCCCTCCAAAACTGTAAGTTAGGACAGGAAGAGCAAATTGGTTTATAGCCTGGATTTTATTCCTATATGTCACTGCTGTTTTAAGCATTAATTTCAGTCTTCTGAAGTATTCCTTACTAAATTTTATTCACATTTGTTTGTGTTTTATTGTTGGTCCTTCATCAATTCCCAAATATTTATACACTCCGTCTTGCTCAAGTTCTTTTATATCACCTTCTTGTCCTAAACTGATATTTTCCTGGTGTTGCAGTTTTCCTGCTTTAAAGGTTGCTTTTGCATATTTATCAAGACCAAATTACATTCTTACATCATCTGAAAATGTTTTTTGACAACTTGCAGTTGTGCTTTCAGTTCCTCATCTGATGTGCTATACAGTTTTAAAGAGAAGGTGAGAAGTCTTTACACTTTGTTGTTTTCTAGGCGCCAGATTATAACCATGGCCTAAGCTGTTGAGTAAACAGCTTAATGGATTAAGGGCAAGGCAAAATAATAACTGACAGAGAGTCACCCTGGAATATCCCCCTTTGAATTTTTATCCCTGGGATAACAATTTGCCCTTTATCATGGCTTAATTGCAAAGTGGTCTGCCACTGTTTCATTGTCACTGTAATGTAGTCGATCAGTGTGGGGTGTATCTTATACATTTTAAGCACTCTTTTATCCATGAATGAGGGATACTATCAAATACTTTTTTGTAGTCAATCCATGCCATACTTAGATTCTTCCCTTTTTTACAGTTCTCCATTATGACTTTATTTAACAACAAATGATCCTTTGTTCCATATGACTTTCTTTTATTGCCCTTTTGTTCTACTGCCATAATTGAGTTTTCTTCTAAATGACTATAAACTTTGTTGGCATCAATTCCCATGTATAGTTTATATGTCATCAGAACGCAAGTTATCGGTCTGTAATTTTTAGGGTAGCCTGCAGGTTCACTCTTAAGTAGGAGCATTGTTTTTCCTGTTGTTAGCCAGGTTTGTGTTTGTTCTGGGTGCGCATATAAATAATTCTTACTCATGTCTAAATCTTCATGCAAAGATGTTAATACTTTTAACCAAACGTTAGGTACTGCGTTTGGGCCTGGGGTTTTCCAATTAGAGGCTTTTCTTAACTTTGTTTCAATCTCTCTAGCTGTTACTTGATCCCATTTCACATCCTGCACCTTTAAACTTCTTATTCTTTCTTTTACTTCTTCTATCCATTTTGCATCTTTGTTATGTTCCACATGATCTTCATAGATACTTCTCCAAAATGTATCTATTTATTCTTTTTTTAGCGACCTTTCAATTCCTTTTACCTTATTTCCCAGTTCTCTATAAAACCTTTTTGTGTCATCAATAAATCTGCCCATGTTACTTGGTTGATGAGGTATTTAAGGAAATATGAAAATAAAGGCACTGTGAATAAGCAGTGTATGAACATCAATTACTGTCTGTTTAGCTGCACCGGACAGGCATCAGGTATCAATACATTTGTGATGCCCATCATGTAAACTTTAATATGAAATCTTTCAATAACTTGTACGCAACACAGTTTTGGAGTTACTAATGAATAAGACCAGGCTATATTAGCTGCCTTGAGTATCAGTAGAATGTAGATACAGAAGCATCTGGAAGCAAAATGAGAAAATGGGCACGCCCTCTTAGCTCAGATAATTTCCATTGAGGAAAGTTTGGAAATGGATAAAATTGTGGTGAGGATTAATAACCATTTTGCTTAAAAATAAAATAAAGAACAGACTGGGTAAGACACAATATGGAGACCAGTCAGTAGGGTAGTTTAGTAAAAGCTGTATGACCCAACTTTTTTTTATTTTATTTATTTTATTTTACATTTTTTAACCGGGAAAGTCCGACTGGATACATATCCATTTTCAGTGGAGGCCCGGGGAGAAAAGCTCCAATTATTATCAAAAACATTTAGTAACAAAAACATGTAAGAATAGATGTTAAATAGAAATAATAGTGTAGGTAATAAGATGTTTAAAATATAGGAATGTATTATTTAATACAGATAAAAATATAGGTAACAAGATGTTTAAAATATAGAAATACAGCTGTTACAAAGTTTAGATAACAAATTGAGGGGGGGAGCATATTGAAAAGAGTTCTGAAAGTTAGCAATGGGTCAGAGATAGAACACAATTAAAGGCTACTAAAAGGTATGATAGAAAGGAAAATATCTTTGAAGAATTGAAGTCAGAGAGGACTATCTGTTGGTAGGGGTAAGACTGAGCGATAGGAAAATTCAGATAGAAAGCAGGGGGGAAAGGAGTAGAAGGGTATAAGGAAGGGTTTGTTTAGTGGAGGAGGTTGTTGAGGGAGGAGTTGGTATACACTTCAGTGAAGTAGGAATAAAAGTTACTGTACGTTGTCTTGTCTCTTGGTACAAAGATGGAATGTCAGATGCCTTGTAGCATAGTGTAAAAAAAGGGCTTGTGAGGAGTATTTGAAAATAAGTTACTAAGGTAATGCTATTACAAGAGATCACCATTAAGGAATAAGTTATTTAAGAGCTGGAGTTGATGACAACTCAAGGTAGACACATACTGTCAGCGTCAAGTTGATGAATGCTTGTTAAAGAAGAGATATAAAGAAGTTTATTGACCCTAGGCTTGTTCTGTGGAACCACTGAGGATGACACACAACCACTGAGGACTTTCTTCACTGAACTGGACAAGCTTAGGTGTAGCGATACTACTGTCAAAATTGGAGATTTGTAGCACAGTGTTCAACCCCCTATTAGACAGGCAATGAGGAGGTCTCACCTGTCCAAAGTGTCCTCACCATTGCAAGACTATGGAGCAGGGGGGTTAAACTAGTAGAAGTGAGGTGGTGATGAACCTGAGAGGGTTAGATAATACAACTTGCAAGTGGGTTGGATTATTTTTATATATCTCATAGCATCTTTCATCTGATTTTAGAGTCAGAAATAATGCCAACCTCCTTGTCTGTTCACTTTTTATTACTTGCAAAACTACTAGTACCACACACAGGACTTATCCACTCCAAAGAGGTTAACTTCTATACTATGAAAGAAAACAGAAATGTGTAGCAGGCTTATGGATGTTATCAGTGAGTTGCTGAACAGTAAAAAGGTTAAGGAATCAGACATAATCAGTTCATGAGATGCAGTTTATTTCCAGTTTAGATACGCAGTAATTCAGTTAACTAGGTGAGATGGAGTAAAGAAAGGGGCACCAAAAGAAGAAATGGAGAATAAAATTAATCAACTGCAAGGGGAGTTTCTCAGAGCGAATATTGGGATAATGTTGTGTGGTCCATGTTATGGGAACTTAAAGTATGCAATACTTTGCAATATGCCTTTATTCAAGACAGAGCAAAATGCTGGCATATTTGATACTGAGCAAAGAGTATTAAACTAATCAAATTGTTGGCATAGCAACTCAAATAAAGGAAAAAAAAATTTGCACATGCCAGTATAAAGATATCCAATGGAAATGTCAAAACTGACCGATTAAAGGTCAGTAAGACATTTCTGGCTTTGTATCAAATATTGGCTGTTCTGAGTATAAGTTTGAGAAAGATGAATTCATTCAGCTCTGTAAATATTTAGATTTGCCAGTAATTATTACTCAGCACCTCACCATCATATCTCTCGATTGTCCAGATTTTCACAGAATGCCCA
>NC_056734.1:768165174-768220174 GCF_019279795.1 Protopterus annectens | reverse complement strand
CCTGGTCATCACCAACATGGGCGACAGGTGTTCCACACCAGAGGTCAACCCGTCACTGGTTAGATCAGACCATAAACTAATCACTCTGGATGTCCACACCACACCACCACCTCCAACCAAGGAAACTACAGTGAAAAACATTTCTATAGCAAACTTCACCTTACTTAAGACATAGGTGGTAAGTTTCACAGCCCCCACGCTAAAGGATAACAGTGTCCAATATGCAGGAACCTTTACAAATGCACTATATGAGCACCTACAAGGATGCATGGATCATGCCATCCCTAGCAAAACCAAGACTCACTCCCCTAAGAGAAGGAAACCAGTCTGGTGGACCCCTGCCATAAACAGGCTGTACAATAGAAGGAGGAAACTAGTTCAGAAAAAAAGCAAATCCCAAGAAGGAAAGACATCCCTGATCAGTATCAGTAAGAAACTAAGGTCCCTCATAAAATCCTCCAAGGCTAACTTCGAAAGAAAAATAGCCAATGATTCGAAAGATAACCACAAAGCCTTCTTTAGCTATGTCAAGAATCTAAGTGACAACTCACAGATATGCCCTGAGCTAGTGCAAAATAGCAGAAAATATACTGAACCCACTGATATTGCCAACATCCTGGCAGATAGATTCAGTGCAAACTTCACCCCCCTCTCATCCCCAAAAGGACCCACAACAATACCAGAAAAGTGTAGTGTCCCAAAAATCACAGATGCACAGGTGAAAACAGCTCTTTCAAAAGCCAAAAGCATAGCGTCAATGGGGACAGATGGTGTCCCAGGCTGCATCTTGCATGAATTACAGAACAAACTAACCCCCCGCCACCTGAACACACTGTCCAACCTCTGCCTCTGCACAAGCTACGTGTCCATAGAATGGTGCACAGCAATGGTTATTCCGCTCCACAAAGGAGGGGCCATGACTGACCCTGGTAACTATCGCCCCATAAGCCTGACTAGCCTGGTCTGCAAGGCTATGGAGCACATCATCATGGAACTCATTAACAAAGACATTGGGAACCTCCAAACACTTGACCCAACCCAGTTCGGCTTTGTTGAGGGCAGATCATGCCTACTACACCTGGTTGACTTCTTCAAGACAGTCACCAAAGCCATAGATGAGGGGAAGGTAGTTCACACAGCCTACCTTGACCTCGCCAAGGCTTTTGACACCATTCCCCACTCGGGAATTATAGAAAAACTCACCAGCCTGAACATAAACCCCAAAGTCACGAGATGGATTGTCAACTGGCTTTCAGACAGAACTTACACGGTAAGAATAGTGGGCTCCAGGACCGACTGTAAACCAGTCACAAGTGGTGTCCCACAAGGCTCGGTCCTGAGATACCTACTGATCAGCATATACTTCTAAGAAGTACAGGAAAATACAAGAGGACTATGGCTAACCAAGTTCACTGGTTACTGGAAAAATTGGGAGCCATAATTGACTCTCCGGCTGACACGGACATTCTCCAAAAGGGCCTTACTGAGATGGACACCTGGTGTCAAAGTCATGGTCTCAAGCTAAATGCCAAAAAATGCATAGTCATCCCATTTGGAAAAACAAAGCACCCATGAATTACCACATAGGTGGCTGCCCCCTTAATACAGAAGCAGTAATAAGAGATCTGGGGACCCAGGTAGACAGTAATCTCTCCTTTGACAATCATATTGCCAAAGTAGTTAGGAAATCCTTCTGTGTAGCTCATCTAATTACTAAAGGGTTTGCATCTAGAAATAAAGAGGTTATAGTGCCCCTCTACTAGTCACTCATTAGACCCATCATAGAGTACACTGCCCCATTTAGGATGTACCTCACAAGACACTTCCAACAGCTGGAAAGACCACAAAAGTACCTCACCAAGAGGATTACTGGCCTCAAACATATGTTCTATGCAGCCTGACTGGAAAAACTCCAGCTGTACTCAGTGGCATATTGCTTACTCAGAGGTGATCTCTGCCTGACTTACAAAGCCATGTGCAACTCAGAATTGATGGACATGCTCCACCTAAAGAAATCCAAGTCACTGCGAGCCACTCGCTCTAGTGATCTAACCCTCGCCACAACAATAAATAGAACATGCTGGAGGGATAGATTCCTGTCACAGAGACACCCCATGCTTTGGAACAAAATTCCTAACTACATTAGGCAGAGCCCCTCACTAACACTCTTCAAGAGAAACTTTGACGAGTGGATGGTAACAGAAAATACACCCCTGGGATCACTTCATTGGCTCTTCTTCACAGAGGCTCAGTTAATTAATCAAATGGACAGCAAAAGCTGACGCACTCTGGCTAGGCTTATAAATGCCCTCAGGCAGATAGCCTAGTACCTACCTATGAACTTATGAACCTATAAATACCTCTCCTAGGCCTAACTCTCTACTTTCACCCACAGGTGTACAGAATGTGTGCGAATATCATATGGGAAGGTGAATCTCCCAGGGTTCCCGCAAAGATCGTGAATGCTTCCATAGAGATTAGAGACTTAGCAGTTTTGCAGTTCGAACTGTAGTCCTATTCTTCATCACTGGCACAAACCCTAAAAGTAAGGTCTGTTCCTCCCCTTATTTGGTTATTACCAGAGCTGGCCTGCAAGTGTAAGCTTGTGAGTCAGAGGAACTTAAACACAGAGGGAAGGGAGAAAAGTCTGGGCCCTAGGAAGTACTGAGTCTAGGGTAAGGGAATAACATTTGGGAAATAATAATAATCTTTCTTCTTCTTTCAGCTTTTCCCGGTTAGGGGTCGCCACAGTGGATCACCTGTCCGCTCATGATTGGCAGTGGAGTTTTACAGTGTTGAGTTGCCAGCCCAGCGCCCAACCTTCCACAGAAGGCACACACATGCACGCACTCATGCCTAGGGCCAATTTAAAGTGTCCAATCCACCTACAGCATGTCTTTGGGATGTGGAAGGAAACCGGAGCATCCGGAGGAAACCCACACGACCACAAGGAGGACATGCAAACTCTGCACAGAAGGTACCCCAGCCGAGAATTGAACAGGAGAACCTCTTGCTGTGAGGCAGCAATGCTAACCGCTGCACCACCGTGGCCACCCTTAGTAAAATAATAAAATAATAATAATAATAATAATAATAATAATAATAATAATAATAATAATAATAATAATAATAATAATAATAATAATAATAATAATAACCAGGAGATATGGAATAGGATTTGAAATTCAAAAAACTATTATATGGACACAAAACCTACTTACAGGAGGGACTGTATCAGTCAGGGATTTGTTTATTGGGTGTACCTAGTGTGTAGTGTGTCAATTTATGTCTCTGAAGGAACATGCAGGATGATTCATTGCTGGAACATCATTCTTCTGTAATTACCTATAGCTCAGATATATTTTGGCTAGAGGGTACTTACAATGGCCCCCCTCCCCCTTTGATGTGCTGCAGATAGGAAGTAGCCATCTTCCTGGACTCTTCCAAAGAGTTCTTATTGTAATAGGTTGTGTTACTGGTGTATCATCTCTTAATATTAATGAGAGAACTGAGGACTCATAACTGCGGCAGTAACTGGTAGGGGAAAAATGGAAAAATGTGGCTTTTTCATGGATCTCTTGCAATTACTCAATCCTATATCGCTTTTATGCAGTTTAAATAGATTCATATTTGTATCACTCATCACTCTGGCTTAAAGAAAAGTAGTGTGTTCTCAAATAATGCCTACTGGTGATATCAGCAGCACACAGCAGGACACGTCCACCTTATATGGGAAAACCCAATGAATAATGACATATGCGGTAAAGTGACAGGTGCTGCATCCTGAGAATTAAGATCCAGTCCTTTTAGGCTTTTAGGTCTAGATGATTCTCACAACCTAATGGTTAGGGTTCAGAGAATATCGCCATGTCATCTGGTTCTAACTATAGTGGTAATCACTTACGAGAAAACTGGTCCCATAGAGTTTGTTAAACAGCTGCACTTATATAATAACATAAGGTGGAAAAATGATTTAAAACCACACAGTATACCAATTCTTGGAATATTTTTTATTACTGTTTGGAATATTCTTCTTAGCTAGATATATATCCTTCTTTCTCTGAGCTCTTTTAGACTGTATAGCTACACTGCCCAAGACGAAAGTCCCATTAATATAAAATGCTGATAAACGTTTTCTTTCAAAATCACTGCCACCGTGGTTTCTACATGTGGGGTAGCAGTCATTCCTTCTTTTTCAGTGATTTATCTCACTTTCTTGTTTGTAATAATGTGGAGTTGATATGTATAAGTTTAGTGGGGTATGGTGGAATTGACCCTTCCACAAATGGCAGGGCTGCATGGTGGCCTGTCACCACCAAAATTTGTTTACAGATTAATTATTCATAATGCTGTTTCTTGGCTATTTCAGTTTGGCAACTTGATTGTTCAACATCTTTTAGCTCATCCTTTCAAAGTGGATCCCCTACAAACATCGTCCCATCTACATGTTTCTTCAGGTTGTAAGGAGTTAGAAGACAATGCTTTTCCAGCATGAATACTAAGGTATTGTACCAGTGGTGTGAATGAACTGCATGACTCTGATCAGGTCTAGGTGAGAGGTGTACAGAGGTTAGTGACACAATGAGAAAAGGATGAGTGAATGGTGGGCTGGGGTGGGGTTATGGAGGGGGTCTAGTGATTCTGTGAAATGGACAATATTTAGGTACATGAAAATGTATTTGTTTTCTTAAAGAAGTATTATATTCTGTTATTGCAGTTTTAGTTCTGTTTACTGTAATATTATGCAAACTATTTTGTCCTTCATGCAGTAGTCACTCATATTTGTATGTGTTGACAGGGGTAGCGCACTGAGCTCCATGGACCTTTTTCAGACTCAGCCTGAGTGTGCTGTCTGGTTAAGTGACTCAGACAGTTAGACAATGAAGGCCAAGGGAATCAAACCCTAGACCACTGGACCACAGGAAACAACTTGTTAACAGCTCCCTAATCCTCTGAGGTAATAACCTATGTTTTAAACATACCATGTTAAGTCATACTATATGGTGAAAGGTAGACAGAATAACAGTTTTATACTTCTTAAATGCAGTGCTATGATAGTACAAATTAAATGACTGAAAACATGCTTTTTGTTGACTGAGGTATTCTGAGAAATTCAGTTTAAGTAATTAATTTCTAGAGTAAGACCGTGAGTCATGTGGAGTAACACTTCTTCTTCTTTCGGCTACTCCTGTTAGGGGTCGCCACAGTGGATCATCTGTTTCCATTTCTTCCTGTCCTCTGCATCTTGTTCTGTCACACTATGTCCTCTCTCACCACATCCATAAACCTTATCTTAGGCCTTCCTCTTTTTCTGTTACCTGGCAGCTTCATTCTTAGCATCTTTTTCCCAATATACTCTGCATCATTCCTCAGCACATGTCAAGACCAATGTAATCTTGCCTCTCTGGCTTTGTCTCCAAACCTTCCAACATGGGCTGACCCTCTAATATACTTATTCCTAATCCTGTCCACCCTCGTCACACCCAGTGCAAATCTTAACATCTTTAACTCTGCCACATCCAGCTCTGACTCCTGCCTTTTTGTCAGTACCACTATCTCCAATCCATATAACATAGTTGGTTTCACTACCCTCTTGTAGACCTTCCCTTTCACTCTTGCTGGTACTCGTCTGTCACAAATCACTCCTGACACTCTTCTCCATCCACTCCATTCTGCCTGTACTCTCTTCTTCACCTCTTTTCCACACTCACCATTACTCTGAACTGCTGATCCCAAGTACACTCGTGATTTAAATTAGTCCAAGATTCATTTTATTTGATACACACTGCTTAGAAATGATTATTTAATACTGCAGATTAATAAGTTAATAATATGCACTTGAGATAAAGATATACAAATCTGCACTGTGTGTCCAGTTTGGGCTAAGAGATTTAACCTGTTTTGGTGACATAACATACTATTTGCTAACTATTCCTCATGTTAATTTAATAATATAAGTGTATGAATCAAGATTAAAACCTTGCTACATATGCTTGAGCTCTCTCCCTATGGACCATTTGCACATTTTATGTGTTACATAATTTCTCTAAGCAGACTCCTTACAAGGACTATCCTTGCTCATCTGCAGAAATGCAATCCAGGCATTGGATTCAACAGTAATAGAAAGCAGCACTTTGATGAGATAATGTTTCTTTTCACATAGCTTAATATTAACTCAGTCATTCATTACACAGAGACATCAGCAGTTTTAACCACTATTAGAAACACCAGAAAAAATTAAATGAAAGGGCATACTTCAAAAAAATCAGCAATTTATAAGTTAACGTGAAACAACTGACATATTTGAACTGTCATTATTTTGTTTTAGCTCAACTCTTTCATAAAACAAATATATGCTCATAGTCATGCAAGCACCCATTAAACTTAAGGCAACAGCTTTCTGTCAGATAATACTTTGCATATGCATCTATCTCTGAACTGAGAAAACCAAAGGAATCAAGCCAAGGAACCACGAATGAAATTAGCGCTGTCATCCACTTTAATCTCGTGAACTTCATCAGAAACAATTAGACATTGACCTACCCCCTCATTAAATACTGATTAACAGGAAATGATGTAAAATTCGTAATGCATATTATTACTTATGTTCCAAATGATTCTCTTAAACCTTAAAATATATATATATATATTATGTACAATCCCATAACATAACATATTTGAAAGTGTTAATTTCATTCGGGGTTTCTTGGCTTGGTTCCTTTGGTTTTCTCAGTTCAGCGTTCAACAGTGTGTTTTCCAAATGTATCTATCTCTCTATCTATCTGTATATATCCATGTGTCTGTATGTTTATCTATCTATCTATCTATATATATATATATATATATAGAGAGAGAGAGAGAGAGAGAGAGACATAATTTTTAGTCTATAAAAGATGCTCATGAGAGCAGATGTATTATAACTTTGTTTGGCCTTTTGTCTGCTTTCCATCTGAGACTGTGGAACAGCGGGTGTGGAAATTTGTCCTTCTACTACTCTTGTGTGATCTTGGAGTATATGTATAATCAGCAGGCAGTGTGGGGGGATGCATGGAGGCTTGCCCCTCAACAAATACTGTTTTTCTTTTTCTGTGTTTTAATCTTTTTAGATTCCATCTTAAAAGATTTTTTTCATGTATTCACTCAAGTGACAGTTTAATGATAAGACAATTCAGCAACACCCTGCCCCAGTCATGAGTCATTATTCAGAGAGTATTTGGCATGCTCAAAGCCAATTTCCATTTCACTGGGGATTCTGTGGTGCACTTCAGTATAAACCTGTTACTGCAGGCAAGATGTTTACTGCCTGCTACATTCTGCAACACATGATCACTTGTCATTCTTGCGTGTAACTGCCATAGCCAGTCACAGTTAGTCAAAGTGTAGCTCCCAGTATCGTTCCTTACACATGTGACAATAGAAATGCTAAGCTAGCTGATGGCATCAGCATGATAGCCCCTGCAGCAGGTCTGTGCATGCTATATGGCTGCACAGGCAAATAGGTGGCATCTAGACCACAACTAAAGACCATGACATTCTAAAAAAACTCACACAGATAATAACTGATCCATGCAACGTTATATGTGGATGATGCTTACTGTTGCATTGTCAGCATAAACTGTACATCAGATATTTTCTGTTTCTCAACAAAAAAAAAAAACTTTCATAAGTTTTGCATCACTGATCATTTCTGCAGTGCTGAGAGGTTAAGTGGCACATGTGCTAATGATACTGACACAGTATGACTTAAGTGTGTAAAAGCAGGTATTATGAAATATGTTTAATGGTGCGCTGCTGTTTTTCACTTCAGTGTCCAGAAAATAATAAGATGAATGTTACTGTGCTCACATTGCTTGCATTGGAAGAGATTCTTTTTTTACTCTCTCTCTCTCTCTGCCTGTCTCTGGCTTTATTTTCCAGCTGTATTGTCTTTCTGATGTGTTTTTAGATACCATTAAGAAGTGCAGCATTGGTCTTGTCCGGAAAATGACTTCTGGTTAAGTACTGTTTTCCTCTTACTGATGTTGAAAATGTAAGTTCTGTTTGGAAAATATTATAAACAATGTCCCTAAGTATACTTTGAATGATGTTCACATTGATCATGAGTAAGTACAGGCATGTGAGCTTCACACTGAGCTGCTTCTATGATAGGATCTACTGGATGCACAGAAATCTCTCGACATTGACCTAAGTATCCTGTAGGACCTAGACCTTGACTGAGAGGGTCTACCATATGTTATGGAAGTCTTATGAGGCCTTACTGCCTTCTTCTTTGGGGAATCCATGAGGGCCTGTAGCACTTTCTTAAGAGGTACATGGCATGCACCTTACTCATCCACCACACATGCGGACAATTCCCTGGCCATGTTGACCTGGGTTCACCTATGTTCCCAATGTGTGTGTCTGGTAGGCCTTTACGAATATGCATATAAAGGCAAACATGGATGCTGTGTGTGCAACTGTACTGCACATGAGAATTATCATGTTGTTGTCCCTGGCTTCAGGCATTCCCATGAACTGGTAAATTTCTTCAAGTATACCCTGCAATACTCTAATCATTTATACTTGACTCTCAGTGGCACTAGCCTGCTCCTGAGCTATGGCATGGCAAATCTGCCAAGTCCTTGCATGTCTATGAAGCTAACTGAAATATTTCTTCACCTGGCACCTCTGTGTACAGATGTGACAGTTGGTACTGCTACCTCCTAATGGATATGCTTTTTATGAAATAGCTGAGGTAGAGCACAAAAAACAGGTGTTGGG
Organism: Protopterus annectens; assembly: GCF_019279795.1. Lineage (NCBI taxonomy): Eukaryota > Metazoa > Chordata > Ceratodontiformes > Protopteridae > Protopterus > Protopterus annectens. The sequence continues at coordinate 768,211,414 of NC_056734.1, read as the reverse complement.
CTGTGTGGTGTCACCTCTCTTTAATAGCATTTCCTCATTATACTGAGTACATGAACCCATATCTCTGCTATGGACTTATTGACCTGCTGTGATGTAGGGGGCCCTGCCAATATACTTTGCGATTGTGTTCCAATGTCATAAGACTGTGTCATAGGTATGGGAGTTATGACATCATCATTGACAGGCATTCTGCTGTCAACAACTGCCTGCTGTGGTAAGGCACATTATAAAGTTGTGTCTGGTTCTGTCTCTGTGAAAGAATATGCCAAGATACGGTTACTGTCACATATGAAAGACAGAATTACTTTTACATATAGGTAGGATAACCACACTTGCCATGTACTGTCTGTAAGCTTTGTGCCAAACTTGATGTTAATGGCATACCCGATGATAAAATATGTGCACAGGTGTCATGTCAAATACATCTTGTCATATTATAGAAAAGTAAACTACACACTAACCATCCATACTGATTGGCTGTGGTTGTTGCAGAGGTATAAAAACACTGGTATCAACATCACCTCTAATGATTCCAGCAGCATCCTTACCTGCATCAGAATCACTGCTCCTTATGCAGAGAAGGTACTAATCACATGTCATTAAAGATAGGAGCATGGAAGGGCCACCTTCGGTACTTTTATGACCAAGTGTATTCTGACTAATATGTTTGTCCAGGCAAATCCCACCATGTCATTGGCTGTTTTCCCGCACTGTGCCAAGGTGCATTTCCTTCCCTCTACAGCATTTATGTTATCCACAATTTGATTCATCACCTTATCCCTCGCTGCCTGTGTTGGCCTCCTTTTCCAAAATGATGTTTTCCATATGTCTTCAGAGCATTCATCAGGGTGTAATTCTCCCTAGAAATGAAGTTTTCTCTCCTGTGCTGTGCTCCCTGCTGCATCTGCTGTAGCATCTTCTAACCTACAATCACATATTGTGACAAAATCACACATGCTTCCTTTGAGTGATACTTTAATGAATTATGGATCATGCATGCCAGAGTATTTCAAAAAAGAAAGAAAAAGCAAATTCAGGCTTTCTTTTTTAGTTGTGAGTTTGAGTTTTTTTTTACAGTACTGCTTGTGCTTTGAAGCTATCTGCTACAATGCTAATATGTGTGGTCTAATCTTTTTTTTGTTTTTGTTTTGCTATGACGAAATGGTAGTCATTCTATTAAATAAGCAGGAACCAGGAACCAAACACCAAAAAACAGGAACAACTTCCACAAGAATCCAATAATATCTGAATCCGTGAGGCATCAAAAGCCCAAGTCACACAGCCAAAAATATATATACAAAAATGTTAATGTAACAAAATAATACAGGATTAAGCGCTTTTGTCTATAAACATAGACTTCATCAGAATCACTAAACCATACTACCTACATCCTTTATATATCCAACCCAACCTAGTCACATGACTGTAAGCACTCATCTTATTAAAAGTCATAGAAAGGAAAATCAATTGAACATTTAATACACTTAAAATATGAAACAAAAAAAATCATAAATACCTGGGTATTTAAGATTTAATAATCCTAAACTTTATATGACTTCAACGTAAGAACACTACTAATTGAAATATGATAGTTTAAACTTGGGAGGCAGTGGCATTCAATCTGAGTTGCCAGCGTGACTCCCTTTCCTCTATAAGATCATCCCATCTCCTCATACCCCCTTTGGGTTGTTAACAATATGATCCACAACAAAAAATAAAAATCCATGTTCAGGATAAAGTATTGAATATTTAGCCAGGGCATTTTTTGAATTCATCTTCCTAATGTCTAATACATGTTCATATATTCTCTCCCTAAATTTTCTTTGACTTTTACCCACATAAAAATAATTATATTTCTGACAAAGTGCTATATATACCACCTCCCTGGGTATTGCAATTACAATGGAATTTGATTATTATAGTTCTTCTATTGACCACAATTTGTTTGCCCAGTAAAACATGCTTACATTGTCTGCAAAAGCTACATTTGTAAGTACCAGGCTTTTTATTACTATACAAAGGGCCTTAGTGGTCAGAATGTTGCTCTAAAAATCCTTCATAGTTTTACCTCAGTTATAAACCACTCCTGGTTTATTTCCTATTTTTTCCAAAACATCACTAAAAGAGGAAAAAGTTACCCAGTTTTTCATCAACACATTTCTAATATACAAGTCCTACAACCGTCGTTCAGTAACAAAAGCAAGATGATGACTATATGATGGATTATTTTGATATCTAACCATTTCAGATACTGTATTAAGACTGATAATGTGTTTGAGCATCCTTTTACCAAAAGGATATATAAATGTTCACACTGTTCTACTAAAAATGTGATTTATATAGCAATCTGTTCAGAATGCACTTCTTTTTATGTTGGTAAAGCCAATAGAATGTTAAATGAACGTATTTTACAGCATATGGGTGATATACGGAGAAATGTGCAAAGAAGTGCAGTAGCTCAACACATTAATGAATTTCTACAGTATGATTTTAAATTTATAGTTTTGGATATTTATACTCCTGCATCTAGAGGTGGTGATATAAAGAATGCCACAGAAGTTAGAGACTCACTGGATAGCTGGTTTGAGAGCTGATGTTCCACCAGGCTTAAATGGTTTTACACCTTTAAAACCTATTTTAAAGGCTAAAAAATGTTAATTGGTTAAAGGTTTTAATTAATGTATTTTTTTTTTCAAGTGTATTTATATGCAGACTGATTCTATATTTTTGTATTGATCTGATGAAGGAGGCATTTCTGAAAGCGCTTATCTGTTTATTGTCTATTAAATATATGTGCTTTGCCATGGTTGTCTCATTGTTGTTTCTCAAGTATTTTAACCTGCTTTTTTCTACACTGGGACTGATTTTCTCCTCGTTGCGGTTTGCTTACTTTATAGACTTCTGTTTCTTCACAAGGAGTAACATGGCAGAAAGTAGTGAAGCCGAACTTGACTATTCCCCTAGACTGATATCTAAGGAAAATTCTGGCTATGTTAAGAAATTATCGACAGCAGGACTGGATCCTTTGTTGTCCTTGAACTTTAACCATGAGAAGCAAGATGTGACTGCTCAGGTAATTAAAGAAGAATTTATACAACTTCCTAAAGAGATGGAAGATGGGTTATATAAACTGAAACGTTTTCAATGGCAACGTATGTATTTAGGACATGTCTGCATTTTAAAGTTATTCCAAGTGGGCTACGTATTTTTTGCATGCCTGCCTATGGCTCCAGATATCCAGATTTACTTGCCAAATGGCAGGCCATTAATATAGAAAGTAGCTTTAAATATATGGAGCTACTTATTGATTATTTTAAACCTAAAGAGACAGCCCTGATACAGCATTTGGAAGAGATGCAAACTGCAGTTGCCAGCGACTACCCTGAAATTAGGTATGCTGAAAAACTTGATGTACTGTTTTGTAATGTTTCTTTTTATGACTCTAAGTTACAATGCATAAAAACTAAAAAGCTGGAAAGAGATTATGCTGATTTTGTTAAAGGCCATATATTTATGTGGCCAAAAAAGAATACAAATGCTTTTGACTCAGATTCCAATATCCAGAGTGTTAACGCTGCACCTAAGACTTTTAACTTAGTCCCTAAAGGTTTAAACTCTTCCAAGAGCAGTAAGGATGGCATGTTGGAGGTTAGCAATGTGCCATCCATGTCACTGACTGGTCAGAGTGTATCACGTGATGAATGTCTCAAGATTACTACATCAGAATCTAAAATTGAGGCCACTAAAGTAATTCAGGAGTCAGAGAACAGGGCTACAACAAAAACTGATACAATTCCACCAACCATGTTTAATTCTTCTGTACTAATCACTAAGAACATTGAGATGGGAGCCAGACCAAAGTCTAATGCAACTTTTTTACCCCTGCTCACTCGCCTACCTTTACAAGTGAGAACACCAGAGAACAACAGGAAAATAAGGCTGTTCAGCAACAACCACAAGAGAAGGAAGTTTTCTATGGACAGTCCAATATAGAGACATTTAAACTGGTATTTAATCTTTCTCATAAATGTTTAACTGATGTGCAAATTGATGTTTTAAATAAGGGCTTGTCCTTTATACCAGCTGTTACTAGCAAGTTACATGATGTGATATTAGATTTATGGCAGTTTGCTAGGAATGTAAATTTGCATTATATTTTTTCTAACACTGCTGATGCTGAATATAATAAGTATAAAAAATCTAGTACATTCATGCCTGTTTCTGAACCAGTGATGGATACATTTTTGAAAGTTTGTGAAAATGAAATTGATGCACTTCTTATGTCCAGGCATAGACCAGAACACTTTAATTTAAATTTGCAAGAAAAGTAAGCACTGGATGATCTCATTGCTGATAGAAGTATTGTTATAAAATCTGCAGACAAAGGAGGTGCAGTAGTGGTGCTAGATTATTCTACATATGTGGAAACTATGAATAATATGTTGTTAGATTAAACTACTTATACTCTTCTGAACATGAAAAAAGTGAGAGAGATTGTCAGCAACGTGAAGAATTATTTGTTTCATTTATTACAGGCTAGCATTATTTCTAAAGATTTTTATGACTACTTTATGGTAAATGTTCCCAATATTCTTAATATATCAGGTCTACCTGAGATACATAAATCTTTGGTAAAACCTCCTCTAAGGCCAATAGTAAATGGTTCAGGATAGGTTACAGAAACAATTTCTAAATAGGTAAAAGGACAACTTAGACCTATGGTTAATAAGGGTGTCTCTGTATTAAGAGACTCTTCACATTTTTTACAACAACTAAGTGAATATATGGATAGCTTGAATTCAAATGCAAGATTTATTTTTGTGACCCTAGATATAAAGAATCTCTTTGCAGTCATTCCTAATGATATAGGGCTAAGGTCTATATATTGCTTTAATTAAAGAGTAGCATATATGGACAAAAAATATGTTGACTGTTGAGTATTGTACTTGAGAACAGGTCTATATTACAAACCTGAAAAGGCTAAATCTCGAATGTATGTACATCAACACATAAAGGTCGATGTACATACAAAGTGAAACACGTAAACAGCGAAAATCAAAACGCTGAATGTGTTTTTTAGCCAGAAGTGTGATGGTGGAGATAAGGAAATATGTCCTTAAACCCACTGTAGTGCAGTCTCCGAGTTGGTATATTTAAGTAGGGGGTGTGGGGGCAAAGCCCCCCACATGGGGAATGCAGGGGGGCTTGGCCCCCTGCAAAAGAATATTAAATTATTATTTTTTTTTTTGCTGACTTATATGGCTCATTTTGATTGCAAAACACATTCAGCGTTTTGATTTTCGCCGTGTACGTGTTTTGCTTTGTAAGTACATCGACCTTTATGTGTCGATGTACATACATTCGAGATTTAGCCTTTTTGAGTTTGTAATATAGACCCCTTGAGAACAATGTGTTTGCCTTTGAACAGAAGTTTTGTTTACATCTTTGGGGTGTTGCCATGGGCACACCCTGCTCTAACAGCTATGCAAACTTGGCTCTAGCTGAATGGGAAATGAGATATATTTTAACTGAAGAAAATCCATGGCTAGCACATATGGGTTTATATAGCAGATTTGTGGATGATGGCTTTTTTTTTTTGTGGAAAGGGGATATGCAACGATTGGATACCTTTGTTAATTATTTAGAGACAACCACCATATTTTTAAGATTTACTGTGCATTCATCAGTAGATTTTATAGAATTTTTGGATATTTTATTAAAAGTGGATGAAGGGAGTAAAATAAGCACTTTGTTATACCATAAGTCATGATGGAAAAATGTTCTATTGGATAGGGGTATCATGCACCCCCACCATATTTTTAAGAATGTCATGGATAATCAGCTTCTGAGAACTTTCCGACGTTGGAGTGAGAAAAGTGATTTTTTTACATCATATAAATGTAACAGAGAATAATTTGTTAGAACGTGGTTACAAAATTAGGGAAGTTAGGGAAGCATCAGAAAGGGCTAAGTCCATGAGAGATGGGAAAGACAGACCTTGGTATTCAAAGAATACTGGAGACTCAGTTAATAAGGGTCAGAGAAATATATATAAGGTTAGGATACCCTTTACTTTTAGTACTGATTTTAAATAAATAAAGAATGTAATACAAAATAACTGGAAGATACTATTGTCTGATGACATGATGAAAAATATAGCTGGTGATGTGCCAAACTTCAGCTACAAGAGAAATCGTAATTTAAAGAGTTTGTTATATCACAGACCAGGACCTGATAATATGTATAACCTAGGTAAATTATATAGTGGCAAATTAGGTACATATCCATGTAAGGCACGCAGGTATATTAAGACTAATAATGTGTTTGAGCATCCTGTTACCAAAAGGACATATAAGTGTTCACACCATGTATGCTGTTCTACTAAAAATGTGATTTATATAGCAACCTGTTCAGAATGCACTTCTTTTTATGTTGGTAAAACCAATGAAATGTTAAATGAACGTATTTTACAGCATATGGGTGATATACGGAGAAAAGCGCAAAGAAGTGCAGCAGCTCAACACATTAATGAATTTCTCCAGCATGATTTTAAATTTATGGTTTTGGATATTTATACTCCTGCACCTAGAGGTGGTGATATAAAGAATGCCATAGAAGTTAAAGAGACTCACTGGATAGCTGGTTTGAGAGCTGAGAGCTGATGTTCCATAGTTTCATAGTTTCATAGTATAGTACTAGGCTATCTGCCCTAGGGCATTTATAAGCCTAGCCATAGTGTATGTGGCTTTCGCCACCCCATGTAATGATACAAAAGTGTACAAATTAAATTTAGTTTACTGTGCCTCTGTCTAGTAATGACACAGAGATGACCCCTGGGGTAAACCTACGATCACCCATCCACTCGTCAAGATTTCTCTTGAAGAGAGCCAGTGAGGGGCTCTGCTTAACATGTACTGGGATCCTGTTCCAGACTGTGGGAAGCCTCTGTGTTATGAATCTGTCCCTCCAGCATGTCCTATTCATATTTGTGCTGAGGTTTAGATCTTTAGCTCTTGTGGCTCTGATGGATTTGGATTTTTTGAGGTGGAGCATGTCCATTAATTCTGGATTGGACATGGCCTTGTACGTCAGGCACAGATCACCTCTGAGCAGGCGGTATGCTACTGAATAGAGCTGGAGCTTCTTTAGTCTGGCAGCATATGACATATGTTGGAGACCCTTGATCCTCTTGGTGAGGTACTTTTGGGGTCTCTCCAGCTGCTGCAGGTGCCGGGTGAGGTACATACCAAATGGGGCATTGTACTCAATCATAGGTCTGATAAGGGAGGAATATAGGGGTACAATGACATCCTTTGATCTGGATGTGAATCCCTTCATGATAAGGTGGGCAAGGTAGAAGGTCTTTCTAACCACTTTGTCGACGTGGGTGTCAAATGACAAGTCACTGTCAACTTGGGTCCCCAGGTCTCTGATTACTTTTTCCATACTTAATGGGTTACCACCTATGTGGTAATTTGTGGGTACTTTTGTTTTTCCCAAAGGGGATGACTATACATTTTTTGGCATTTAGTTTAAGGCCATGACTGTGGCACCAGTCGTCTGTTTCTGTAAGGCCCTTCTGAAGGATGCATGTGTCAACTGGTGTATCGACTATGGCGCCTAGTTTGCAGTCATCTGCAAACTTTGTCAGCCACAACCCCCCTATGTTTGCCTGCACATCTGAGAAATAAATGCCAAACAAGAGGGGTCCCAAGACAGAGCCCTGTGGGACTCCACTTGTTACTGGCTTAGAATCTAACATAGCTCCAGCTATTCTGACTTTGTGGGTTCTGTCCATCAGCCAGTTTGCAACCCAACTTGTGACATACGGGTTTACATTTAAGCTGTTGAGCTTGTCTATGATGCCTGAGTGGGGTATTGTATCGAAGGCTTTTGCCAGGTCCAGGTAGGCTGTATGAACTGCTTTGCCTTCATCGATGGCTCTAGTGACTGTTTCAAAAAAGTCCACCAGGTTTAAAAGGCAGGATCTGCCTTTTACTAAGCCGAACTGGGTAGGGTCAATTGTCTGTAGGTCCCCGATGTCTTTGTTTATGAGTTCCATAATGATCCTTTCCATAGCTTTGCAGACCAGGCTGGTCAAGCTTATGGGGCGGTAGTTTCCAGGGTCTGTAGAGGTGCCACCTTTGTGGAGTGGGACCACTGTTGCTGTACGCCAGTGTTCAGGGACATATCCTGTAGTAAGGCTAAGATTAAACAGTGTTCTTATGTGCGGGTTTAGCTCCTCTAGGAGTTCACGTAGCACGCAACCCGGGACACCGTCAGGTCCCATAGATGCTGTATTTTTAGCTTTGCTGAGAGCAGCTCTCACCTGGACATCTGAGATGTCAGGGAGGTTGCATTCAGCTGGGATAAATATTTCATCTTTTGGGGGAGAGGGAGGGGAGAAATTTGCACTGAACCTGTCTGCCAGTATGTTGACAATATCTGTGGGTTCAGTGTATTTCTTGCCATTATGAACTAACTCTGAGCATATCTGAGGGTTTCCGCTAACCAGGTTTAAATGGTTTTATACCTTTAAAACCTATTTTAAAGGCTAGAAAATGTTAATTGGTTAAAGGTTTTAATTAATGTAATTGTTTTTTTAAGTGTATTTATATGCAGACTGATTCTATATTTTTGTATTGATCTGATGAAGGAGGCATCTCCGAAAGCGCTCATCTGTTTATTGTCTATTAAATAGATGTGCTTTGCTGTGGTTGTCCCATTATTGTTTCTCAAGTAATATAAGTGGATTTTATTAGGAGTAAAATCTCCCCCTTCTCCCTTCTGTCCATCACCTCTGCCACAACTTTAAAGACCATGCTTTCAGGGTAACACCTTGCATAAAACATTTCACACAATTTGAAACTTCCCCTTCTAAATCCATCATCATCTGAAACCATTCCAGCCAGTCGAATATATTGGCCCTTGACTATACCAAATTTTTGAAATGTAAAGGATGGTTGCTTTCATAGGTTCCTAGGTTCATAGGTAGGTACTAGGCTATCTGCCCAAAGGCATGTATTAGCCTAGCCAGAATGTGTTGGCTTTTGCCACCCCCTTAGATTAGTTCCCTGTGCCTCTGTCCAGCAGAGCCACTGAAGTGATCCCCGGGGTAAACTTTCTGTTTCCCATCCACTCGTCAAGGTTTCTCTTGAAGAGTGTTAGCGAGGAGCTCTGCCTAATGTAGATTGGAATCTTGTTCCAAAGCATGGGAAGTCTCTGAGACAGGAATGTACCCCTCCAGCATGTCCTATTTATTGTTGTGGTGAGGTTTAGATCCCTAGAGTGTGTGGTTTGAGGGGATACGGTTTTCTTTAGGTGGAGCATGTCCATCAATTCTGGGTTGGACATGGCCTTGTATGTCAGGCAAAGATCACCTCTGAGTAGGTGGTATGCAACCAAGTACAGCTGGAATTTCTTCAGTCCAGCTGCATAGGACATCTGTTTGAGGCCAGTGATCCACTTGGTGAGGTACTTCTGTGGTCTTTCCAGCTGTTGCAGGTGTCTTGTAAGGTACATCCCAAATGGGGCATTGTGCTCTATGATCGGTCTGATGAGTGATGAGTAGAGGGGCACAATAACCTCTTTTGATCTGGATGCGAACCCTTTTGTGATTAGGTGGGCCACATAGAAGGATTTTCTAACCACTTTGGCAATGTGATTATCAAAGGAGAGATTACTATCCACTTGGGTCCCCAGATTCCTTATTACATCTTCCATATTTAGGGGACTACCACCTATGTGGTAGTTTGTGGGTACTTTGTTTTTTTCAACGGGGATGACTATGCACCTTTTGGCATTTAGCTTGAGGCCATGATTTTGACACCAGGTATCTGTCTCAGTGAGACCCATTTGGAGGATGTCTGTGTCAGCCAGAGAGTTAATTATAGCCCCTAGTTTGCAGTCGTCTGCAAACTTGGTCAGCTATAGTCCTCCTGTGCTTGCCTGTACCTCTGAGAAGTATATGCCGAACAGGAGGGGTCCTAGGACTGAACCCTGGGGAATGCCACTTGTAACTGGTTTAGAGTTGAACCTAGCTCCCGCAACTCTCACCCTGTGGGTTCTGTCCTTGAGCCAGTTGGCAACCCATCTTGTGATGCAGGGGTTTATGTTCAGGCTGGTGAGCTTGTCTATAATACCAGAATGGGAAATGGTGTTGAAGGCCTTTGCGAGGTCTAGGTAGGCTGTGTGTACCACCTTTTCCTCATCTATAGCCTTGGTAACTGTCTCAAAGAAGTCCACCAGGTTCAGGAGGCATGATCTGCCCTTAACAAAGCTGTAATGGGTAGGGTTCAGTGTTTGGAGGTTCCCAATGTCTCTGTTAATGAGTTTCATGATGATGACATGCTCCATATCCTTGCAGACCAAGCTAGTCAGGCTTATAGGGTGATAATTCCCAGGGTCTGTTGTGGCTCCACCTTTGTGGAGTGGAATAATCATTTTTTCATGGTGGTTTCCTTGTCCAGGGGTCGGGGGGGGGTGTGGATATCCAAAGTGATTTGTTTATGGTCAGCTCTAACCAGGGAGGGGTTGACCTCCAATGTGGAACACCGGTTGCCCATGTTGGTGATGACCAGGTCCAATATGTTGTCACTTCTGATAAGAATGTTGACCAGTTGATCCAGGGTGTTTGAGTTTATAAATTCTAGGAAATGTTGGGCAAGGGAGTTAGTACTTGAGTAGTTCTCCCAGTTAATGTTTGGGTAATTGAAATTGCCCAAAAGTAGGGTGTTTGCTAGGACCTTTATGTTCCCCAGTGTTTCCAGAAACGCATAATGGGGGTCCTGGGACATGGTGGGTGGTCTGCATCAAGCTAAAATTTGAATTGCAGTTTTGCCCATTGTTAGTTGCACGTGGATGATCTCTGAAGCATTGTGCTATGCCACTAACCTGGAGGTGTGGGTATCCTTGATAAATATGGATACGCTCCCACCTTTTGTATTTTGGTCCGGGTTCTGTGGCCAAAATGTATGGTATGAGTTGTAGCCTGGTAGTGCTGGTGTGCTCTCTGGAGCCTTAAACCAGGTTTCTGTTACTGCACATATATCGATTTTCTACATACTGAGGAGTGCCTTGAGTGCGTGCATTTTGAGTTTAGACTTCTGGCAATGAGTAGCATTACCCTCAGTTTTTTGTTACTTGTGCTATTTACGGCGGTGGGTTTGTCTTTTGAGCCTTGCCTAAAAAAGGCACTATGGGGGTGGTAAGAGCCTTGGCCAGTATTCAAAAGCCTAAAGGTAATAGATGCAAGCCATCTCTAGCGAAACAGCGTGGCTTGTCGAGCATGTCATCCCAGGCAGATAGACACTGGATCCCCTTTAAATGACACTAGAAACTTAGCCAATTGTTGAAATTGATAATTTTTTCTTTACACCGTGGTATCATTCTTGGTGAGGGTAGGATGCTACTCAGGGTCAGGGTCATACCAGCCTGGGCTACGTGATCAGAGAGCTCTTCCATGTCTCTTTTCATGTAGTCCAGGGAGGTATGTCTCAGGTTATTCACACTGACATGGACAATGACAGAGTCATATTTGTACTTGTTCTTGAGTGACCTGAGTGCTTGTGTTATGTGGTGGATCCTGGCACCCGCCAGGCAGCTAACAGTAACCTTTTCCTTATTCAGCCGAGTGAGTGGGACGTCAGTGTGCCTGACTATAGAGTCACCTATTACTAGTATGTTGGGTATGTTATTTTGCCTAAAGGGCTGTGACTGAGTGGCACACTGGTTTTGCGAAGTATGTGTTTCATGGTTTGTGTTGTGGGTGAAGGTTGTTTGGATGCCTGCTTTTGAGGTCTCTGTTGCTTTTGCAGGTTTTTATTTAAAGCCTCCGAGTATGTTTTCGTGTATTTATGTGTGTTTTTTGCCAGTGCTGGTTTAATGGGTCTATGTGAGACTGGTGGTGTGATGCAAGTATTTCCCTTCTCCTCATGACTGTCTGATCCAGTCTTGGGTTGAGAGAGCTTAGCCTCCAGTTTGGCTGTATAATTGCATCTCTCGCATGTATTAATGTTTGGTAGTAAGAGGAGAGGGTTGTCTGTGTACATGAGACAGTTGTAACATTGCCTCAAAATGTCCAGATTCACCAGTTGGACTGGAGAGTACACCTGAAACTGCCCTTTGAACATGCTTTGATAGGTACAGTGAACTATTTTACCGAATGGCTGGTAAGGTAGTACTTGCTATGAGTTTTGAGCAAGTGCCGGGCTGAGAAGTGAATGGCTTGAGTGGTTAAGTTGAAAGTTTGTCTAGTTCCAAGGAAAGAATTGAAGAGGAGATATTGTGGAGCCAGGAATAGTTATACCCTAGCTAACTGGCGCTGCAGGTAAAGTGCAGTAAACATTTACAGTATGTTGGTTTTCTATAAATCATACTACCAAAACATTTTTCAGAATAGTAATGTTAAAGTAATCAATAAAACTAACAATTTCACTCTCAGGTCTATCCCACACAATATATCATCCAAAAAAACAGAAATATATTTTCCAAGGCTTATTTGAAAAATGTTTGAACAAAAACTATTTTTCCCATTGGAGTAGATCAATGCTGGCAAATACTGGGACACATGTGGCCCCCATTGCTATGCCTTTTACCTGATAGAAATATTGTCCCTCCAAAAAGAAAAGTTATTTTTCGAAACTATTTCCATACAGGTTACCAACACATTAATATAATTTCCTAAATCCATATATTCACACAAATAATCATAAAACCATCCTAAACCAATGAGGTGGAAGCTCATATTCAATAACTCAACCACATCCACCGTGAGAAAAACAACATTCTTAGAAAAATCCAGGTATTTAATCTTTCACAAAAAGTCCCAAGAGTCTCGACAAAGATGGTCAAAGGGTTCCAAAGTTTCTTTAATTTCCAATCAATGTATTTTATAAGAGGGTGTATTTTAGACTTGCTTGCATTCACTATGGGCCTCATAGATGGATCTGTAGCGCTCTTATGCATTTTAGGGATTCCAAAAATACAAAGCCCCACGGGATGTTTTACTTGAAAAAAATCAAACAATTCAGGCCCAGTTTCATCTTGGTCTAGTAAGTCCTGCAATAAATAATCTATATATATATATATATATATATATATATATATATATATATATATATATATATATATATATATGTGTGTGTATATACATACACACACGCAAATGCACACGCATACGCACATGCACACTCACACACACACTCGCAGATGCACATGCATACGCACATGCACACACACACACACACACACACACACACACACACACACACACAGATGCACACGCATATGCACATGCACACCCACACTCACATGCACACAGATGCACACGCATATGCACATGCACACCCACACTCACATGCACACACACACACACACACACACACACACAGTTTCTTCTGCCTTTATGCATGCATTCACTCCCACATGCAGACAGAAACATAAACACACTTATACACACATACTTTTTTCAGTTTCAGTTATTTTATACACTTGCTAAACAGCAAAAGCGCTGCTTAGTGAATGTAAGATAACAACTGAATTGATCTCTTTCTCACTCGGATACAATGTGGCTGCACAGACATAAACACACACACATTCTTTTCTTTTTTAATTTTCTTTTTTGATATATATTTTACACTAGCCATTTAGGTTATTTTCAGTCCGAGCTTCATGGCAGCTTGATTTGCTGCCATGAACAGCATACTCATTTTTCAGCAGGCATTTCCTGTAAATTAACACCCTGCTGGAGAACATTCGTTCTCCAATCAGGGTGTGATCTACAGGTTTCAAAACCACAAAAATAGAAGGCTTGTGAGCCGAGACACTAGAGTTTTGTCTGGTTATTAAACCTTTATTTTATTGGATTACTGTCATTTGTTGTGTTTAGTGTGATCTACAGGTTGCCCATTCTCTAATGTGAATTATTCCTTGCACCTTAGACTGATCTCTTTGAAATTGTTCGTAAAGTGACAAACGCCTGCAGGAATGTGGCCTTCTTATAGTTCATAGTTCAGTACTAAGCTAACTGCCCTTGTGAGCCATTTTAGGCCTAGCCAATTATCCCTTGTGAGACTCAAACACTGCACCTTGTGCTTGTAAGGCAAGCACCTTAGCCATTAAGCCCCCCTCCTGACCCCGTAACTGACTGTCTGCTGAGGCTGCTGCAGTAGCATATCTTTCAAAAACAGATCAATAAATAAATATCCACTCTACCTTCACAGACACTATGGTGCCTCTGTATGTATCAAGTCTGAGATGTTTGCTACTGATTGTAACCACTTAAATACAGTTGAATATCATAGTCTTCTTGAAACAAAGGTATACACTACAACAGCCCTTCCAGGATGGTTACAATCTCAGCTTTGCAATTGTTTTTAAAAATATACTTCCCAGAAACCCAGTCATCTATTTATACAACAACATATTGTATATCATCAAGAAAAGACATAGACTTTTTTAAGTGTGAACTTGTGTGTTTTCTTATGGGTATGTACCTTACTTTGCAGGGGAGTTTGTTTCATAGTATAGTTTAATGACAGGATACCTATGACCACAGCATTTATTTTTGGATTTTGGGATAGCAATTAATCTCACAGTGGATAGCTTAAATTTATGATGGGATTAGATCTATGTTACAACCTCAGACAAGGATGTACAATTTGATGACTTTGAAAAAATTATTTGTGAACCACAACCATAGATAATATGGGAAAACACTTAGGGGAAGAGCAAAGAGGTCTTCTAGCATGATAGCTTGCAGAAAATATTAATATTCTAATGGTGATGATGTATAAGAGTGCAAAGTACTGAATGGATAGTAGTAAACTGAACTTACTGTAGTCATCCTAGCATTGCTATTTAGGAAGGCTTTCGATTTGTAGAACACAAAAAGAGTCTGACTGGTTTTAGTGATAGCGTATTTCTTAGTTGGGTCAGTTTTTAAGTGGTTATTTGGAATACAACCAGGAAGCTTTTTCCCGAGATTATTTTCTTAATACATGATAAATCTAACACATTTAAGTATCAGGTCAAAAAGAGATACGGCTACCACGTCGATGGGCAGCTAGGAACAGTCGTGCAATCAGGCATTCTGCCTTTAGGTGTACTCAACAGTGATTTGGTTTTGCTTGCCTTAGATAACTAGCATGTTTAAGTTATTGTGCTTTCATTTTGCAGAGCTCTGTGTATGTTTTTGGTGTTTCTAAGTAAATAGTCATATGTGTTCCTCCTTAGTGGTATATATTTTATTCTTTGTTATTTGTGTTCTTGTGTTGTATAAGTTACATTCCTATATTCTTTTGCTTTAACACATAAGCAGTTAACATTTTGGACATTTTGTTAATATTATTTAAATAAACTATGCTGAGCATTATGATTTATCAATATATTTTTTTTGTTAGTTGCTGCTATTTATTTTGCATGCTTTTTGCCCCTGTGCCAACCGACATGTCTCCTTCAAATCAGACATGACCCATTACTTCCTCAAGACTAGTCATTTCATCTACTGTCAGAGCAGAGAGGGGCCTTCATTCAGGTACCCATGAAGGTGCTTTGTGCCCTCACTGGCATTTTAGGAATGAGGGCATATTTAGTGATTCTTACCCCTCCCATCCTCCCCAGCCAGCTCCATCAGACCGCCAAAACTCTAATTGCACTTGGGTTGGCTGGGCGATAGTTAGGGATTTATTCTGCTGTGTCACTGGAGATGGCACTAATTGTTACTTACATAGAAATGTCCATTTAAGTGAGGATATATACGTCTGTGTTTCTATTTACATGTGTCATCTGCCTGGTTTTGATGTGTTTAAGCACATAAGGGCAAATAAATGGAGACTGACAGTTATTGTAGTTCAAGCTAGTAAATGACAAGAAGGTAGAGCAACAGAAGACCATATTTCTCATATTTCTGAAGTTTTACTCTCACTGTAATGTTGAAAATGTTTGCATTTTTGAGTAAACAGAATGCAGTGTAGGATTTATACCTGTGCTAATATTGGTATAAACATTGACTTGATTTGATTGATTGATTGATTGACTGACTGACTGATAGATTTAGAGACTCTGTTATCTTAAAGCCAGTCCACTTGTCTCAATAGCAAAAAAAGCATATTTTCAGTAGTTCATAGGGTATGCAATAATAAGGTTATAGTTAATATTCTAAGCATGTGCAATCAGCAAAGTACTGGTGTTGCCATTAGGCTACTACACAACAATGAAATGCTTTTTAACTTCAGTATTCCTGTAGCTACATAGTTTAGACAGTACATACATTAACTTAAGTGGCAGTGATGTAATACAAATGGACAACATTGCCCAGTGTTGCATTGTAGTACACCCAGACTGATTTTAGAACTTCACCATGCAGTGTAATACTGTGCATGTGATTTCTTTTCCTACTTGCATCTTTCTTAGATCTAGAGGCTTGAGTCATCTTTCATTCAGTCTTATTGCCATTTCTGAGATTATGACATATACTTTGAAAGTAACATAAAACATGTCACCTGTTAGAAATCCATTCATCGACCCAGAGATCTTAAGTACTAGCATCTCTGATATCACACAGGGGCAGTAACATATGTACATCTTAACAAAACTGAGTACTGTCCCCCGCCCCAGTACAAACAGTATTTGACAGAACTTTCAAAATGCAAGGGAATGTTAAGATCATCATTTACAGTGATGTTATTGACTTAAATGATCTTAGCAAAGATAACTAACCCTAGTTGCCATCTGTTTGTACATTATTACTAAAGGCAATCACTGTTTTTATTACTAACATAACTCGAAGCAAAGTGTTTATCTGTAGCTGTCTATCTTGCACTAGGGTGCATTTTCCTTTAATTCTGTACCTGGGCACATATCAAACACTTTAAATATTCATCTGAAAATGTAAATAGTTTTAAAAAGCCAATGCACTTTTCTAACTAGTAGAAGGGTTTAAAATTTGTAAACAAGTATTTCTGAAATGTGAATCACTGAGTACAGATGTATCGAATGTGCAATAATATGTAGGCACTAGCAAGAGTGGGAATATGGAACATAATTTGTATGGCTGCCCCTCTCTATTATTTCATTAGGGAAAATGTGTGCACAACTTGACACTGGAGAATGAAGGGCAGAGTTTTCATGTCTAGTTAGTTTGTCTTTTATTTTAACATTGTTTAAATGTGCAGCATTTTTATAATGAGAGTGTTTTGTGAAGCTTGATTTTATTCATAGAAATCTCTTGTCAATACAGTACTGTAGAACAATAATCTGTGTGTGTGTGGGGGGGGGCTTGTGTTATATATCAATTTTCTGTTTGTTTTTTGGCAGATGTTCTGTTGCCTACCTTTGGTCAACATATCAGATGATCAAAAGTGACTGCAAAATCTCAGTAATAGTGAAGATGACAAATATACCCTTCTTCTCTTCTCTGCAATCCCAGAGGATTTGGGGTTCAACCTGCACATGGGGTGTTACAAGAGGACTTGTCCCCCAGCAAAAAAAAAAATCTTGATTTGCATGCTCCAAGTTAATGTTTTTCAACATGAGTGTTGAGCTGCTGTCATTTCAAGTACCAATCAGTTTTATTGATAATTGGTGCTGCAATGTTTTGCTGTGATTACCTTACATAGACACACACACACACACACACACACACACACACACACGTGCGCATATTTATATTTATTTAAACACAGTTATTTACAGTTATATATGGAAGTATGTAAAGTAATAGTGCACTTTACATTAATAGTTAATATAGTTAATGAGAAAGATTTTCCTTTCCATCCATTTAAGGGTTTCAGTTATGCTAACAGTTCATTAACTGGTGAAGTTTAGAGATGCTTACAGTTTTTGGAACAAAAATGCTGTCAGCGTTATGAGTATTCGGGGAATCTTGCCATTTTCTATCAGTTTATTTATTGTCCTTGGGAAGCATCTAATAGATAGGATCCAGGAGCTGTCATGCATTTCCTTCCACAAATATCCTGACATGATTTGTAAGCCATCAACAGCTTAAGAATGGCTAAGCAGTCCCAAAATATGATTAATTAAAACCTTATTTACATATTGTAGCATTTCTGGTAGAAAAGTCCAATATGCAAAATAAGAAATATTTGTTTAAGTTATAGAAAAATGTTATATCCTACACTCTTAGCTTAAATAGCTATATTTGTGGATAAGAAGCCTAGCCTTTCCTAGATTATCACTTCTGTTGTCTGCCAATACCTTCAGAGCAGGCCAGCAGGCTATATTACGACAGCATCACAGCTTGAATATACTGTTTTCTTATATGATACTGCTCACTGAGTTAAATGATACTTATATAAATAAAGTCAAATCCTTACACAAAATTTGGTCATTGAGAGTTTGAGCTTAGTGTTACAAATGATATGAGGAAATGTTATGTTTCTTGTAAAGACTCTGACCTAGACTTCAGAACAAATTATGCTCAGGATTATGCTATGGTTGTGAACGTTCACTGATATTTTGTGATTAAATGAGAATGGTTGTACTTGTGAAAGAAATAAATAAAAGTGCAAGTATCAGCATTCCATTTTTGCTATACATGTGATTTAAGAATTCCACATTGATACTCAAGGGTGCGAAATACTAGAAATGACTGTACTATATGATACTGCCAGTATTAGGAAGTACATTAGCAATGTATTTACAGCTGAAGACTTGATAATAGCTGTATGAAATTATGACACCTATGTCACTATGTCATATAACTTACTAAAGGTACACAACTTTCATCATTTGTATAAGGATTGTGGCACATGCAGGATACAGATTCATGCACATACCAAATTCAATTGTAGTCTATGCATCTATGGCCACATTAATGACAAGAGTCACTACCGTGAGTTCTCATGTTTTGTTTGGGAGATGTATCTCCTCTCTGCATCATCTTACAGTAGCCTGATGTGTGGATATCCCTAATGAATATGGACATGCCTCTCCTTTAGTGTTTCGGTCCAGGTTAGGTGGCCAAAAGGTGTGGTATAAGTTATACCCTGGTAATGCAGGGGTGCTCTCTGGACCCTTGAACCAGGTCTCAGTCACTGCACAGATGTTGATGTTCTCCATTTTAAGGAATGCCTCGACTGAGTGCATTTTGAGGTTTAGACTTCTAGTATTGAGTAGCATTACCCTCAGATTTTGCTTGCTTATACCTGTTTCAGTGATGAGTTTGTCATTTGAACCTTGCCTAAAAAAGGCACTATAGGGGTGGGAAGAGCCTTAGCCAGTATCCAAAATCCCAGGGGGCGATAGGTGCAGGTCATCTCTTGCAAAGCATCGTGGTTTGTCAATCATGTCGTCCCAGGCAGACAGACAGTGGATCCCCTTAGAATGACACCAGAAGATTAGCTAATTGCTAAAGTCAGTCATTTTGTCTTTGTATTGTGGTATCATTCTGGGCAATGGCAAGATGCTGCTCAGGGCTAGGGTCATACCTGCCTGGGCTACATGATCCAAGAGCTCCTCCATGTCTCTTTTTATGTAGTCCAGGGAGGTATGTCTCAGGTCATTCACACCAACATAGACAATGACAGTCATATTTGTACTTGTTGTGGAGTGACCTGAGTGCTTGCAGTATGTGGCGAATCCTGGCACCTGACAGGCAGCTGACAGTAACTTTCTCCTTGTTTAGCCTGGCGAGTGGGACATCAGTGTGCCTAACTATAGAGTCATCTATGACTAGTATGTTGGGTACATTGTTTTGCCTTATGGGCTGAGGTTGAGTGGTACACTGATTTTGTGGGCTATGTGACAATCCTGGCACCCGACAGGCAGCTGACAGTAACTTTCTCCTTGTTTAGCCTGGTGAGTGGCACATCTGTGTGCCTGATTATAGAGTCACCTATGACTAGTGTGTTGGGTACATTGTTTTGCCCTATGGCTGAGGTTGAGTGTTGCACTGATTTTGTGGGCTATGTGTCATTTAGTTTGTGTTGGGGGGGTGGTGGTTTCTTGCATTTCAGCTTTAGAGGTGGACAGATCACAGGCTGCTGTTACACTGTGGTTGGACTGCAATTGTAAAATGATAAGCAGGATGACAAACAACAGAATGAAGTAATATACATGTTCAACAGACAAGATCTAGCTGTGAGCTAGTGTTTAAATATATATGCACCCCTAAACCATGAACTCTGTCAAAACTCATATTTCAAGGTTGCCAGATGACACAGTTGTGAATGAATTCTGTGTGAAGTGTCCCAGAGGTCCATCATGGGTTCTTCACAATTACGTTCAATACTCATTTATAGAGCCTTTTATAACCACCTTGCACAACTGCTTGTAAAGCCACAGTATTGTCTCCATGTTGGCCCTTCCCAATTGGTTCCTCTTATTGTACAGAGCCATTGTCATCAATGAGATTAAAATATACCTCCCACTGGATGTGCTGTAGGTAGAGTCCTTTTGCATTTTTGCACAAGCTTATTCTACTGCACCGGATACAGAGGCCATGGCAGCAACAGTGGAATCCATCTAAATGTGTGGCCTTCCATTGTGTCCTACGTGTTAGCAGTTGTGTCCTGTGTGCTCACATTATCATCTGTGGCTGTGCATGTAGACAATGCTTGAACAGGCAGAGTGGCCTGACCAGCAGCTTATGTATCAGCTGTAGCAACTGCATTCTGGTGGGTATCCAGTGGAGTCAGAGTGCTCATAGTAATACATCTCTGTAGTACAAGCATCAGAAGGCACTAGTAACCTACCCAACAGAGATGTACAATGGTTGAAATACTGCTAAAGGGAATTACATTATACAACAAAGAATGCAGACCCAGGTCTGTATCTGGATGCTGTCTGTGCAATTCTTCTGGGGTTTGCACTGAAGCCCATCATTTGGAGGCTTCTAAACAATGCCTCCTTGTCTTCATAAGATTGCCAGTATACCTGCTGCTTCATTACATTTACATCGGTCTTCCTAATGTTAATCCTTGTCATAAATTTACCCACATATCAAACAGCCCATAACTGTCTAAAGCATTAATCAATCTATGCTTACAGATATAACTGCTATATGATAATGCTTGAAAACACTGTATACTTTTTAGCTGCAGAAATCTACATTGCACACTGAACTCTGGATACGCAGAATGAAGATATCAAGTACTTATAATATTTCAAGTAGAACAGAGTTGATCATAAAAACCTATGTAAAGTATATGAAATAAATTGTTTGAGCTTGCAAAATAGCAATCAGGTATGTTATTACTTCCTAACTTACTTTTTTAGAATAAAATATTGGCAACTGCAGACGATGGATTTATCTTTATTAGCTGTTAAGGCCTTCTTTATACTAGAATTGTTAGTAACACACTATTCATGTGTAATATTTTTACTATTGAATATTTTGGAATCATATTGCTTTCCTTGGTGTTATTAGTAAGCTTGATGCTGTGAGTTTTAGCTGCTGTAAGTGGATGGATCTGGAAACTGTCAAATTATGATGAGAGATACCAATAACACAGCCATCACTGCTTTGGGGATCATCAGATTTCAGGCTAGATTCTGAACTGAATAATAGAGATGTTGCAGTCATTTGCCATTGGTGATGATTACAGTGTTTTGGTACTGGGTGTTTTAGAGGTATACATGACAGTTAGTTGTGTATTTACTTGAGTTTTGTGAAATAAAATTACTTTATTAAAAGTTGACAGACAAATGAGAAACTTCACAATAACTTCATAACTTTAAAATATATTCCTTTTATAGTTAACAGCACACTGCCACTGTTTATGCAGGAAAGCTCTACCCTAATCCTGCACCTATCTGTGTAGCGGTTTAGCTCCTGTTCTTCAGTCTGGTACCCCTAAAATCTTAAAAAAACTCCTCTACCTAGCAAATGCTTGCTGTGTTTCTAGCATTCAGCTGCATACAAGGAGTGCTAAAGCACTTCATTTCACAATCCTGGGACTGGACTTTCTAAAAAAAATATATTTTTATCCCTTTAAAGTGTAGCACACTAACAAGTAGCTGCAGTTTATGCCACACAGAGTGATAAAGCCCAAAAAGGGGAGTTGCTCTCAGACGTAATCAATACATGTGAGGGGGGTAGGGAAAGAGAGGTTGTAGCGCATGACAAAAAAAAGCAAAAAAAAAAACTCACTGGAGTGAAGCACAGATGGGTGGAGCCTCCTGACACCCTCAGGATCCACAATCAGTCCAACCAAAAGCAAAGTAAATTGGGGGGGGGAGTTGTTGAGTAGCTGGTAGACTTGGTGAGGACACTGGTTACTGGGAGCAGTGCCAGTGAAAATGAGATTAAGGGAACCAAAATAAATAATTAAATAAAGTGATGTGAAGGGAAAGCACACACACACACACACACACACACACACACACACACACACACACACACACACACACACGAATTTTCACATAGCACACTCACCATCACATGCTCACTCAGTCATCTGGACATAAGCTGGGCGTCATACTGTTTATCTCTTGCATATCTCCTGGAAAAATCTCAGTTTTATCTTCAGCTTGCTATATCATCAAACCACTTCTCCTCATTCAAAATCCTATGCCTTACAACTTGTCTTCACCAATACCTGAGCAGTTTTTCTAGCATCTCTCAGATATCAATATAGTTTTGTGACACTACCCCATCTCCATGCTTCTAATATAAATGTGATAATAGCCATACAGATATACATCTCTCTCTCTCTCTCTCTCTCTCTATATATATATATATATATATATATATATATATATATACACATACACATATACACACACACACACACACACACACACACACACAACACACATACGGATCTACTTCACATGACTGAAAACTCAAAATACTGAATTTCATTTGACTGAGAACACAGTATCTAATTTTCAAAATACTGAAACAATTTTGACTGAGTCTCATTATGCTGAAAGCTTAGAATGCTGAATTTCAAAATACTGAATTTTAAGCCATAGACATACACACTTATAACACCAATGTCTAACTCTTTCCGAAACTTACAAATGACTTATTTACCCTCTTAACAGAAATTGGACGATATAAAACCAAACACACCCCACACCCCCCCTAATTATATATACTAACTTCAGGATCACACTACAGTGGGGAAAAGGGCATACACCTTTTACTTACCTTTCAGGACTATGCAAACTACCATTACTGCTAGGAGTGCACAAAACATCCGCCATATTACTTTAGATACTTCCCATAAAAATGCAAAGAGACATAACCACATTTAGAAACACCACAACACTACTTTCTACACTACTGTTGGTATTCTGACAGTTGGCACTTTAAGTTACAGTAATTTTTTTTTTTTTATCACAAGCAAGTTACAGGTGAAGGGAAACACACATCATATCTATGGCTTAAAATTCAGTATTTTGAAATTCACTTCACTATTAATCAGGGCAGCGTACCTACTCACCCTGCTCAACAAGCAGGGTCCATACATCTATTCACTTATTTTACTTATGAAGCAGTGTCCCCTCTCACTTCATACACCATTCATTGCAATGTTAATCAGGGCAGCGTACTTACTCACCCTGCCTAAAAATCAGGATCCATACCTCTGTTCGCTTACTTTACTTATGAATCAGTGTCCCAACTCACTTCATACACCATCCATTGAATTACCTTCCACCAAATAAGCACCATCCTTACCTCAGCTCGCTTATCTATTCAGCAAGCTTCCTCCAATTACTCATTTCCTTTCCCCAGATCCTTGAAATGAACATCCAGACATCAGAGGGGGGACAGAAGAGGGCAACCTATCCCTCTTCTCTGCCTACCCCCACTGATAAATAACCCTACTCCCCACCAATGAAAAGAGGGAGGGTGGGTGGGTAGCAAGTTCATGCCAAAATGTGATTGTTTAACCCAACTACACCAGACTAAACCTCTTAAGCCCCTCCCCATCATTATCTCATTTCCTCCCAACTATCCCTGCCTCCACTTTACCCTTTCACCTCCCAAACACACTTAACTCCCCCTAATATTAACCTAATCCCCCTATGAAGCTGTCCCGGGACAACTTAGTTTGTTGCCAAACTTCATTTGTCCCGGTCCCCTTCAATAACACACATCACACCAAATGAAATTTGATGACCTTTATTAAATTTCCATAGCATAGCTTTGATCACCAACTTTATTAATTACAACTATTCATGATATCATTTATTCTAAATACAGCATAACATCCTTGTAATGTTGATCAGGGCAGCAGAACTACTCACCCTGCTCCAGTAAGCAGCGTCCATATCTCTACTCACTTATTTTACTTATGAAGCAGCATCCCATCTCACTTCAATGTTAATCAGGGCAGCATATCTACTCACCCTGCCCCACAAGCAGGGTCCATACCTCTGTTCGCTTACTTTACTTATGAAGCAGCGTCCCAACTCACTTCATACACCATCCATTGAATTACCTTCCACCAAATAAGCACCATCCTTACCTCAGCTTGCTTATCTATTCAGCAGGCTTCCTCCAACTACTCATTTCCTTTCCCCAGATCCTTGAAATGAACATCCAGACATCAGAGGGGGAACAGAAGAGGGCAAGCCTAACCCTCTTCTCCACCAACCAGCCTGACCAGGCTATTCCCTCTTCCTTCTACTCAAAATTGTTCAATCCACTTCCCATAAAGGGAAGGGTCAAGCCAAACATCATTTGGTGCACCCATCATCTGTAAAGCACCTTAGAATCCCATCATAAACTCCTGTGCCATGCCCCGAAACACACCCTAATGAAACTAAATAAAGTAGGATTACCATGACCCCGTTGCAACAGTGGAACATCCACACCAAGAGAACACATACCCTTTTAGCCCGCTGCCTTCAAAGCTGAAATCATGGCTTAACCTGAATGTATTGACAGCCTATAACCACAACAAAACCCAAAACTATAACCCCTTGAACTCAAAAACAGCACACAGTCAAACAACTAGTAGCAAGTCTCACACCCAAAACCTTGTTAACCGTAGCATATCACCTTAGCCCACCCACTACCCAGTTCTATATGTGCAACAACTACAGTCTAACTCCAACTTTAATGTCTTACCTTAGTTGGCAAAAAAACAGCACCCCTTGACCTAGTTCCTGAAAACCCGCCTATGCTCAGCAATGAAATACTCTACATACCCAGCCATAAACACCCCCAATTCACTCATTCCTAAACCATTCTTAACCCCTGTTTGGTCCCGGCCTTTCCCCTGGAGAGCTTTTTCCTTATATTACCTATACCACTAGTAGGCAAGTAAGACCTGTCCTACCATAGCCTTATCCCACAACCAAGCTCCCTTTAAACCTTCTAACTCCTCTGTAACAACACACCCAGTTTTAAAACTACCCGACCAACTGCCTACCTACCATGTTTCTTAAAACTCCACTCACAAAATTGACAAGAGCCATAGGGCTTTAAGTCCTGTGCTCCTATGAATGTCATGACTCTACTCATCCCCACACTCCCCATAAACCATCCCCAACTGTTTCCCCCTTCGGCCCCCCCACCTACCTCTTCCTTACTTGCCCCTAATACCAATGCAATAATCAGCTCCCACTAATTGAACACAGAGCTCTAATATACCTTAATAAGGTGATTACTCGGACCCACCTTGTGCCCCATTCTGGTGGCAAAACATCCATCTTATCAAAACGTTATCTTTCAAATCCCCTTTTCAAGCCTCTTCATGATGCCTTCTGTCCTTCAGCAATTTCAGTCAGTAAGTAACTGTTGCCATCTTGTGATCCTCATGTGTAACCTCCTCACTCACCAATGCTTCCATCATCTCGCCACAACTAAAACTCCACACACCACCATCTACAAAGAAAAGAACAAAATTAAACCCTCTAATAGGTACAGAGAAGGATCAACCTTATACCCACCTATTCCAAATTATAGCTACAGCGTTCCAAGACTGCATCTGCAAGAAAGAAAAAGACATGTAAATCATCCAAAATACATCACGCATTCCAAGACATCTTAAGGACAACCTATCCTGCCAACCCAGGAAATAATGTACTACCGCCACTGACATCTATGACAAAGCAGCCATAACTGAAGCTATGCTTCCAATGACCCTACCAAATACCCAATATAAATTTATGAAGGGACCTATCAGTATCCACAAACTAATAATAGCTGACTAGTAGCTTACAAAATACATTTAGGTAGTATTTTAAATATTCCTCTTACAAACTTAAAAGGTTAGTAGAACAGCTTGCAGTAGCATGGATATTCAGAATGGTACACACACACCCACATCCAGAAATTATATTCTTGTCATAACCCAACCTCCAGGGTTTTCTACCTACCCAGCATATAATCTGCACATGACCTCTATTAATTAGTTTGCACTGGAAACCTGACTGATATCTGTACATTCCACTAACTTACTGTTGAGAGATAAGGCCCCCGTCCTCCATCCTGCCCTTCCCCCATAATGGGTAATGGTTAATCCACCTTGCACCTGCACAATGAATGACCATGGCTCATGCACCTGAAAATTCCACGAAACAGCCACAGGGCTATACCTCCACACTGTGGTGAGCCAACGCAAAAGCCACTGCCATAAGGCAACCCAGCCCAAGAAAAACAAAGAAAACAGCGTAATGGTTAAGGCGTTTGCCTTACAAACAGAAGATGCAGGGTTTGATTCTTACATGGGGGAAGTGGCTAGGCTTAAAATGGCCTGCAAAGGCAGTTAGCCTAGTACCAGCCTATGAACCTATGAAAACCATTTCCACATACTACCTACCTCTCAACGTCTTGGAGCAAGGAAGCTGGACAAAACTATTAATAAAGGGGGGACAAAGACCCACAAATAGGGATACTTTGAATGTTGCTCCTACAACCTAGAAAATGATGCTAATGAGAAACATGAAGGATATGAAGTCTAAAACTCAAATGTCAGTCATTATTTTCTGACTTCAACCCTCAATCATTAGCCAGGATTTGCCAGAAAACCAGCAATGTGTTAGAAGTGGGTCCAAAAGATGAGGGGAGGAATGAACATTCTGCAAAATCTGTACAGTGAATACGTAGATGAAAACAGTTCAAGTACCACCATGCATGCATGGAAAGCAACCCTGCCTCAAAGCCTGTGAACCAACACTTCTTCCCCAAGACATACATATTACAAACACATTATGATTTTAAGCCAGCCTTTGTCCATTTAAAACCTAAATTAATTTACCCCTCCAAACAACTATTTGCAAAAATCTGTACCGTTGAGAGGCCCACCCCGAACTCTGACCCCAAAAAAACCTACCCGCACTCCCATTAAATGAGGAACTAATGCAAACGTCACAATGTGACTATAATACCTCTCAACCTTAGAGCATGAACATTGAAAGCCTGCATCTGATGTATGTCTTCACTCGCTGCCTTCAAACCCCAACCATCTGCCATCAAACTTCAACTTTACAAACAAACCTAAAAGATGAAGCAAGTCCAAACCTCCCGTGAAACCACTGCCCATGCTCGTGAAGCGGTCCCAACCATAACAAATGCAGAATCAACTTCCAACCCCCTAGAGCCAGACACAAGACAGCAACATGAAACCGATGCAGCTCCTGAACAGACCATATCCTCCAAACCAGACAAGAGCAAGTGCAAACAATGCGACAAGTCTGCAGCACCTGCCCATGCTCCAACACTGCAAAAGCACCTCTAATAGCTGTCTAGTGTCCAACTTGTCTCTGCTATGACTATGTATGAAAATAAGAAGTTATGTACCTACCATAACGTTCCATGTTAGTTGTCTTCTCTCGCCTTCTTTCTTGCTTGATGGGTTCGGAGCCGATCCCTCGGCTCCGACTCGGCACTTGCTAAGCTCGAGAGTCACTTTTACCAGCTCGAGGCAGCCCCATATCCCATGATGCAAGGCGGTAAGTACCCAGATCTCGTTTGTTGACAAAGGGCAATAGCACCAAGCATAAAATACTTCCCAAGGAAGAAGAAACTTACAGATGGAAAAAGGACCAGGTCTGAATGGTCTTTAGCATAATAGTTTCTTATACAAGGTCTATCCAGGCCAGGGGGAAGGAGGGAGGGTCGCAAGAAAGAAGGCGAGAGAAGACAACTAACATGGAACGTTATGGTAGGTACATAACTTCTTAATGTTAAGTTGTCAATCTCGCCTTCATTCTTGCTTGATGGGACCGCGTCCCTAGCACCTCTATCCTGGGTGGCTCAATGGAACAAACTCTTGAGGACTGTAGAGCCAAAACTGGCTCTGTCCCTGGAGGCCAAGTCCAATTTGTAATGGGAAACAAAAGTGTGAGGAGTAGCCCAAGTGGCGCTGCACAAATAGTGTCCAAAGGAAGTCTAGCTTGAAAAGCTGTAGAAGTAGCTAAGCTCCTAGTTGAATGTGCTTTAGGTTTTGAGCACAGCTGTTTTCCCCTGAGTATAAATTTCAGAGATGACCGAAGAAAGCCATCTGGACAAAGTCACTTTAGAAACAGGAAGGCCTTTTTTATTATCCGCATAGGAAACAAAAAGTTGATCAGATTTTCTAAATTTTTTTGTTCTGTCCAAATAATATCTAAGTTGACGATGGACATCAAGATAATGTAGCTTTTGTTCAGCTCTATCTGAATAGTTAGGGAAAAATACCGGGAGATCAATGGATTGATTCAAATTGTTCTTTGAAGCGACCTTAGGTAAAAAGGTTGGGTTAGTTCTCAAAGATACTCTGTCTTTGTGAAAAACCAAATAGGGGGGTCGAACTGAAAGAGCATGAAGTTCAGACACCCTCCTGGCAGATGTAATAGCCACTAGAAATAACGTTTTCCAAGAAAGATATTTCAGGGAACAAGAAACAGCTGGCTCGAAGGGGGGAAGAATCAAGGATGTCAGCACTAAATTTAGATCCCACTGAGGAGGAGGATTCCTGATTGGAGGTTTTAGTAGGAAAATTCCTTTCAAGAAGGCCCTGCAGAGCCTATGGGACATAATATTATGATCTGCTATCCCGACATGAAAATTGGAAATAGCAGCCAATTGAACTCTGACTGTGGAAGAAGAGGAGCCTGCATGAAAAATCTCTGCTAAGAAGTCCATAACTACCTGAACAGGGGCAGTAAAAGGATCAATATTTTGGGCCTTAGCCCAATAAGAGAAACGTTTCCATTTGCTTGTGTAAATCCTCCTGGTAGAGGATTTTAGAGAAGCTACTATGATGTCTCTAACTGGGTTAGAGATCAAAGGAAGCCTGGCTAAGGAAGGAAGTGGAGCAACCATGCTGTGAGGTTGAGAGAAGGGATTGACCGGTGCAGCTGACCGGATTGGTGAATCAGAAGATCTGGCACTGGGTCCAGATGCCACGGCTGCACCAAAAGGTGATGATGGAGGAACGGGAACCAAACTTGTCGAGGCCAGTAAGGGGCAATGAGAATCAATTTGGCTCTCAAAACGGTAGCTTTCTGGATCACATGAGGGATCAGAGGAAATGGAGGGAAGGCATAAAGAAGTCCCTGGGGCCAATCCTGAGTCAGAGCGTCTCTGGGGGGATGGCCTGATAGAGGGAAGAGGCTGAAGAAGTCTGGACATTTGCTGTTTTGGGGAGTAGCAAAAAGATCGCAACATGGACGACCCCATTCCAGAAAAATCTCTTCCGCTATAGATTGTTTGAGAGACCACTCGTGAGGCATGAGGATAGCTCTGCTCAATCTGTCCGCTATAATGTTGGTTTTCCCAGGGATATGCGTTGCTACCAGAAACCAATGAGAGGAGATCGCCCATTGCCAAAGTCTGAGCGCTTCTCGACACAAGGGGTAGGACTTGGTTCCGCCCTGTTTGTTGATATACCAAACTACAGACATGTTGTCTGTTTGGACTGCAATTGTCCCTACGGGAAGAAAGTCGTTGAGGGCTTGCAACGTTAAAAGCACTGCTCTCATCTCCAGGACATTTATGTGCAGATGGTACTCGAACGGTTGCCACGTCCCATGAACCATCCTGCCCTGATAATGACCCCCCCCACCCGATCAGGGAGGCATCCGTGGTGACAGTGGCTATCGGGGACGGAGGTACAAAGCACCTGCCTTGGTGAACCTGAGACGATGTGATCCACCAAGCAAGATGCTCTTTGCATGTCTGTGTCACCAGAATCTGGTGACGCATTGGAAGTTGCTGGTATGACCACTGTGTGAACAGCATCCACTGAAGAAGGCGCATGTAGAATCGAGCCAGGGCAAGAAGAGTAATGGCCGCAGCCATGAGACCTAATACCTTTAGAACCATTCTGGCCTGTATTTTCTTGCTGGCCAGAATGATCCTGACATGAGTCTGAATGTCTGAAACTCTTTGTTCTGTAAGGGTAGCTGACATCCGAACAGTGTTTAAGTTTGCCTATGAAGGTAATAGACTGGCAGGGCGATAAGGATGACTTTTCGAAGTTGATTGAGATGCCTAAATGAGAACAAAGGTCTATTGTGTAATCCCTGGCTTGTATAAGCTGATGCCTGGTGGTGGCTGACAGGAGCCAGTCGTCGAGATACGGAAACACCTGGAATCCTTGACGTCTCAGGTGAGCCGTGACCACTGCCATGCATTTGGTGAACACTCTGGGGGCTGTAGTGAGACCAAAGGGCAGGGCTCTGAACTGGAAGTGACTGGACCCCAGCCGAAAGCGGAGAAATCTCCTGGAGCGTCTGTGAATTTTGATGTGATAGTACGCATCCTGAAGATCTATTGAGCACATCCAGTTGTCCTTCTGTAAGAAGGGCAGAATTGACTGAAGAGTGACCATTCGGAATCTTGTCTTCCTGACAGACTTGTTGAGTCTGCTGAGATCCAATATTGGTCTCCAGTCTCCCGTCTTTTGGGGGACCAAAAAGAACCTTGAGTAGATTCCGGGCTCTGAATGGTCTAATGTAACTGGCTGAATGGCTCTTTTTTGCAGTAGTTTTGCAATTTCTGACTCTGCAATCTCCCTTAGACCGGGTGGTACATCTGGAAGGGAACTTGAGGGGAAGGGACTTTCCTTGAAAGGAATTATGTAACCCTTGGATATGATCGACTGTACCCATCTGTCTTGAGTGAGGGAATGCCAGGCTTCTGGGTACAGTGATAATCTTCCCCCGACTGCCTCCAAGGAGGGACAGCCGGGCAACATCTCAGGGATGCTGAAAGGGCTTGTCAGAGAGAGGCTCTCTGTTTCCCTGGTTTTTCGGACCCCCTCTGCCTCTAGAGCGGCGTCTGTTGTTGTTACCCCCTCTGCCTCTAGGGGTAAACTGACCACGTGAATCCGGCGTGACTCCTTGGGATTTACGGAACCACAGTTTCCCACCTTTCTGTCCTTTGGGATAAGGTCTAGAAGGGGTGGAAAAACGGACTCCCACAGCAGAAAGAGTCTTGCCGTCCTGTTCGCACCTGGTCAAGGTTTCCTTCACCTGAGGGCCAAACAAAGCTGACCCATCAAAGGGAGAATTTGTGAAGGACGCCTTAAAGGGATCCACAAAATCACATAGCCGCATCCAGGCTTGGCGTCTAAGAGCCACACCTGTGCCTGCGGCTCTACTCGCTCCATCCGCAGCATAAGATATTAGCCGCATGGAGGAGTTAGCAATGGAATTGAGGGTTCCTAGCTGCGAAGCAATTTTTTCTTGAGCCCCTGCAGCTGTAGGATCCTGAACTACTTCTCCCAGCTCCTTCAGGATATCTCTCTGGAGTCTGGTGAAGTGACACAGATAATTCAGCGAACGCATAGCAAAGGTCGCTGAGGAAAACATCCACTTACCGTACCTATCCATGGTCCTAGAGTCCTTATTAGGAGGATGGACGGGCACGGAAGGATCTGCAAGTTCCTTTTTGGTGGCCGCAGCCACCACCATGGCATCAGCGGGGACACCCTTGGTAAGGAATTGTTTGTCACTCGGGGCAGTGATAAATTTTGAAGGCCTCCTAGGGACTGGCTCTACAGAGTCAGGAGCTGCCCACGCCTTTCGTGCAATAACCTGCATAAGGGGTCGAAGGCGGAGACACCCAGGAGGTGGAGGGCCGAGATCCAAACGCCTCTAGGTATACTGACTCATCCTCAGAGGGATTGTTGGTGGGCCAGTTTCCCCTCTGTTTAAGGAGTTCTAGGATGTCCGAGAAGGAGACATCCTCAGAGGGGGATCTAGGGGATCCCTCTGACTCATCAAAGTCAGTATCCGAAGTGACAGACTCGGGGGAGTCTACATGCTTCCTCTTACAAGTCCTCTTCCTAGGAGGATCTCCCGAAACATCAGGAGAATCCTCGGAAGAGGGGGAAATTCCCAAAGGGGAAACCTGAGGCGGAGGATCTCTGGGTCCTGTAGCAAGAGAAGTGGCAGAGATGTCAACAGGTACTATAGAGGGAGGAGCTACGGGAACAGACTGCTGACTGATACCAGTGGCCAGTACACTCTTCATCACCTCGAATGCTCCCCTCCCAGGCAGGTCCGAGAGAACCAGCTCCGAAGAACTAGGAACTCCAGGGACCACCGAAAGGGAAGCCTCCGAGGCAGATGTCGGAGCCGAGCTCACCAAGGCCGAGGCTCCAAGGGGAAGAGCGGGTTCGGACAAGGGTCCGATGCCACTCACCCTCGGAGGAGACCATGGAAGCCCGACCACCGAATCCCTCTAAGGAAGGTCTCGAAGAGGAGATAAGAGTAGAGGCTGAAGGAACAGAAGGGGGTATCCGTCCTCCAGCCGTAGCAGTAACCATTCCCGAAGACTCCAACTCCAAGCTCTGGGGTAGAGTTGAAGGAGGGACTGTAACGGGGTGTGGACCAACAGTCGTCTGTTGAGACGGACTATGTAACATTTGGGCCAGTACCTGTGACTTAAGTAATCTACTGACCACTCTCTCTAGGTCATGATCTGACAGTCTGGATGACCTTGAAGATTGGCTCCGATGGCTCCGTTCCGAAAGAAGAGGTGAAGCCGGAGCCGAAAGTATCGGCTCCAAGGAAGGAGACCTCGACCTCTTCCTGGAATGGGCCATCGGAGCCGATACTATAGATCCTGTCGGAGCCGACTTCTCGGAGCCGACAGGAAGCCTCGATGTATCGGCTCCAGCCGGAGCCGATACAGCCACCAAAGTAACGGTGTCGGAGCCGACACCGATGCCTGTGCCACATGGGTGTCGGAACCGATCGGAGCCGACACCGAAGTGGTCGATACAGATTCGGCACCGATAGCCATCGGTGCCGAAGGCTTTGTTAAGCCAGAATCGGCTCCAGCTGGAGCTGATCTCGACTCGGAATGAGTCGGAGCCGAGGCCGCAGGCTTAGACACAGAAGCCTGGGCCTTGGAAGATTTAACTGATTTAGACGGAGCCGACTTAGCCGGAGAGCCCTCCGGCTTAAGAAGGCCCTTAAGGATCAGTTTGTTGCGTCTTTCCTGCAGGACTCTCTGGCTGAAGGAATGACAAATAGCACAGGAGTCCTGCAGGTGAAGAGGCCCCAGGCAATACAGGCAAGAAGTGTGACCGTCTGTCAGAGACATCTTCTGACAGCACGAGTCACACTTCTTGAAACCTGAGACCCTCTCCTTTGACATGGTGCTTTACACAAACACAGACACACACCAGTCAAAAAATTAACTTAAATAAAATACCAAAAGGTATTTGTATAAAAAAAA
Organism: Protopterus annectens; assembly: GCF_019279795.1. NCBI lineage: Eukaryota > Metazoa > Chordata > Ceratodontiformes > Protopteridae > Protopterus > Protopterus annectens. The sequence continues at coordinate 768,177,819 of NC_056734.1, read as the reverse complement.
AACACACACACCCTAACAGGGGGGGGGGGGGATGGGTAAAGTTTGACTAAAATAAATTAGAAAAGACAGGGATTTTCTGTCACAAAATGTAAATAATTAACTAATAACTAATAATTAAGGTTTTTTTAAGAAAAAGGGGCTTAAATATTCAAAAAGTGAATCACTTACCAGGAGCTGGTAAAAGGAGGACCTCATAAGCGAAGCGGCAAACGAGATCTGGGAACTTACCGCCTTGCATCATGGGATATGGGGCTGCCTCGAGCTGGTAAAAGTGACTCTCGAGCTTAGCAAGTGCCGAGTCGGAGCCGAGGGATCGGCTCCGAACCCATCAAGCAAGAATGAAGGCGAGATTGACAACTTAACATACTGTATTAGACAAGACACACACCATACTCAAGCCCTGACACATACCCAGCATTCGGCCTTCATGGTTCACTTCTCAAAGCACTAAGTCTGTCAAAACCGATTGGGCTCTGTACCTTTTCCCTTTTTTTCTCTCCCCCCCCCCCATGACACCAGAAACACTCCAAACTACACCATACCCTGATCAAGCCACATGCCAGCACAATTGCCTCTGGCTCCCCGAAATCACTCAGCAGACATCCACCAAGCTGCTGCGAAAAACCCACATGTAGCTATAGGAAACCACATAGTAATAACTTTTGCACTGATCCCCTTTGCTACAGTGACAAAGTGTGGTTATAACCGCACGATGCATTTTCGCAAGTGTCTTCAATTACTTTCATTTGCTCTTTGCAGTATGTTTATAAATTAGGAAAGCTTCAAAGATAAACTGGTGTTATGTTTTTATATCAGATTGTACTTGTAGTCACGTATTCGTTTTGTTCTCTACCCGACTAAACTAATTTTCACAGACGTAGGACTTGTATTTGAGCTTTGCCACCCCCAAATAAATTTGCTCACCTGATCCTTCACAAATTAAACACTTCAGATTCTTCAGCTGAAATTTTAAGGGGAGTTACGATTTAATAGGTTAAATGTAAATAATTCCTTTCCAGCTTTAAAGAAATTAGGCAGAATGTTGTGAAGTAGTTATAACTCTAACAATACACCCATGCAGCTCCCCCAACATTGCCGCCTTCCGATTTCTCCTTTTTTTTTCTTCTCTTGTGTGCGTGCTTACGTGAAGAACAATGCATGGCCCTGCCTGTGAGCTCCACTCTGCTCATGTGCAGTGCTATCTACAAACAACTTTGTGCAAAGCCCGTGAAAGTGGCAATGGGAAATGATGCCATTATAAATTAGTAATGATGGCAACTTTACACAATAACCTTGGGAGCTGTAACTACAAAACCCTATCAACATCCAACCTTCCAAACGCAATCATCCCTCCACATCTATGCAGCAAGCCAGAGCCTACACCTCCTAACTTAACTAAAAAACAATCTAACTTGCATTTTTTTTTAAGCAATAAAGTGCAGACAAGCAAATCACAGCTCCAACTGGAGCAAATGAACGGGCAGCCCAAACAACAAAAATCCTGACCACTTGTGAACACACCAAAATGTTCAATCGCACAGAGCTCCAAGGCAAAGGACACCACTCTACCAATACCCCAACCGCAGCCCTCCGAGGTGAATGCACACTGCCACGAGTAAACAGCTGGCTCTCGGCTGAAAGCATACAAGCACCCTGCTCAACTTCCCACATGTCAAAGGGGGATCATCTTAAAGCACCGCAAGCTATGACATTTGCTTCACCTACCACTCCTGTGAAGAAAATCCTGCAGTACTCAAAAACGTCACTAGTCCCGTTAGTAACAAACTATCAGGACATGTGCCCCAAAACATCCAAAAACAAGCCCTGACACCAAAACCTGATGATCACACTCTATAAACTCTAAATCCTCATCTCCTGGGCCAAGATCTGAACAAAGCCAAAATTATGTCTGAACATGGGGTGGAAGGGAGCAATGCCGCAAAATAGGGATACATTTGAATCACTCGAAAATATGGACCAGCTTGAAAGGGCTTGTATTAACATGCATTATCTGAGGACGTGAAGTCTAAAACCCTATTGACTATCATCCTACCGTGAACCCAGTCCTCCCTGACTTACTACAAAACACAGAAAACCGACAATTCCTAACAGACCACAAACCAAGCCAAAACTAAATCTTTAGACACTGCAAAATCTAGCTTTTTGAGAGGCATACCTGTATGTACTAATATAAACCACCATACCCTCTAACATTCCCAGAGGCCTACCTGCATTTAAAAGTACCTACTGGTCGTCAAGGGCGTTAATGCTTGCAGTAGCAAGTTCACGCCAAAATGTGATTGTTTAACTCAACTACACTAGACTAAACCTCTTAAGCCCCTCCCCATCATTATCTCATTTCCTTCCAACTATCCCTACCTCCACTTTACCCTTTCACATCCCAAACCACTACACTCCCCATAATATTAACCTAATCCCCCCATGAAGCTGTCCCGGGACAACTTAGTTTGTTGCCAAACTTCATTTGTGGTGTCAATAAAATGAAATTCAAGATTTTGAGTTTTCAGTGATTTGAAATAGACCCATGTATACACACACACACACACACACACACACACACACATATATATATATATATATATATATATATATATATATATATATATATATATATATAGGAACACTACACAATGCCTAAATCCTGACAGATCAAATTTTATATGGCCAAGACCATATGATCGAACTCTCCAAGGCAAAGGACACCACTCTACCAATACCCCAACCGCAGCCCTCCGAGGTGAATGCACACTGCCACGAGTAAACAGCTGGCTCTCGGCTGAAAGCATACAAGCACCCTGCTCAACTTCCCACATGTCAAAGGGGGATCATCTTAAAGCACCGCAAGCTATGACATTTGCTTCACCTACCACTCCTGTGAAGAAAATCCTGCAGTACTCAAAAACGTCACTAGTCCCGTTAGTAACAAACTATCAGGACATGTGCCCCAAAACATCCAAAAACAAGCCCTGACACCAAAACCTGATGATCACACTCTATAAACTCTAAATCCTCATCTCCTGGGCCAAGATCTGAACAAAGCCAAAATTATGTCTGAACATGGGGTGGAAGGGAGCAATGCCGCAAAATAGGGATACATTTGAATCACTCGAAAATATGGACCAGCTTGAAAGGGCTTGTATTAACATGCATTATCTGAGGACGTGAAGTCTAAAACCCTATTGACTATCATCCTACCGTGAACCCAGTCCTCCCTGACTTACTACAAAACACAGAAAACCGACAATTCCTAACAGACCACAAACCAAGCCAAAACTAAATCTTTAGACACTGCAAAATCTAGCTTTTTGAGAGGCATACCTGTATGTACTAATATAAACCACCATACCCTCTAACATTCCCAGAGGCCTACCTGCATTTAAAAGTACCTACTGGTCGTCAAGGGCGTTAATGCTTGCAGTAGCAAGTTCACGCCAAAATGTGATTGTTTAACTCAACTACACTAGACTAAACCTCTTAAGCCCCTCCCCATCATTATCTCATTTCCTTCCAACTATCCCTACCTCCACTTTACCCTTTCACCTCCCAAACCACTACACTCCCCATAATATTAACCTAATCCCCCCATGAAGCTGTCCCGGGACAACTTAGTTTGTTGCCAAACTTCATTTGTGGTGTCAATAAAATGAAATTCAAGATTTTGAGTTTTCAGTGATTTGAAATAGACCCATGTATACACACACACACACACACACACACACACACACACACACACACACACACACACACACACATATATATATATATATATATATATATATATATATATATATATAGGAACACTACACAATGCCTAAATCCTGACAGATCAAATTTTATATGGCCAAGACCATATGATCGAACTTTCGGAATGCTGACATTGTGAACGGATATCTGCATACAGCGCAGAATGGGACATTTCCCTTTTCCTCGCTGTAGTGCAATCTCAGAGTTGGAATATTTAAGTAGCGGGGGTGTGGGGGGGGTACAGAAACATTTAATTTTTTTTTTTTATTTGTTTCGGAATTTTGATATTCTGAAACATCAATCATATGGTTCCGATCATATGAAATTCTATGTTTCGGAATTTCAAGACTGAAGTGAATCCATATATACATAATCTGTGTGTGTGTGTGTGTGTGTGTGTGTGTGTGTGTGTGTGTGTGTGTGTGTGTGTGTGTGTGTGTGTGTGTGTGTGTGTGTGTAAATCTATAAATTGTCTCTGTACCTGCTTTATACCCCACCTCTTAACTATAATTTTAACATTTTCTACGCCACCTATTTCCTCCCTTCCTCTCCATTTCTGTGAATTTTTAAGCACTAATCACTATATTGATTATCTATCTGACAAACCTAACCCACCCTTCTTTAAATACTCAGTCTTCTACACCTACTAATATATAAGTATCTTTTATACTGCAATAGTTGCCTTTATTTTATATGAATGTAATCTATTTTCTAACGTGTAATTGTTAATATGCATTACTTAATATCTGTTCATGAAATTACTGAATGTCTGTTTAAAAATGTTTGCAATATATTAGAGCTTTTCTCTTCGGGACAATGCTGAACAAAATAAAATATTGTCACATTAAAAACAGACTTAGCAACAGCAACATCAAACCTCTCTTCCCTTGAAGTCCCATGTGTTGAAAATGCATTTGGCAAACCATTACACTACAAGAGACGTGCTGCTGTTTATAGTCAAATTGCATATAGTGAACCACTGATTAATGGCTATGTGAAGGGTGCAGAAGTTAAAAAAAAGCTACTGGACTCAACTGCCCCTTTTCAGGGATACTGTCTGATGAAATGACATTGTCAGAGTCACACAGAAGTAAAATGGAGGCTGAGGGGCTTAAACCATGCAGTACAGAAAGCAGCTATTTATGAGTTTATAGCCTTAATCATTTGTACTAAGTGCAAGGCAAATTGCTGTAGCACAAATGCAATACCCTTCACACCAGCTTGCCTGCAAAACACAAGATAAATTAAAAATGTATTTCAAGTATTTCAAGTTAAAATATTACCATTAAACTCATAGACTTCATGCTGTCAACTTTATTCATAGTAAAGTAATATACTGTATTAATAAATGCACATCATTAAACAAAACAAAGTGAAGATCAAATCCAAAGAACATGGATCATATGATGCTCCTGTTTACTGCAATTGATTGTCTAATTTGGATGCATGAATCGAGTATTTAAACAAACCCACAAAGATATAAACATCAGTTGCAATCTCTATTGTGGCTGTGTACACATTTGATGTTTGCTTCCTATCAAATGAATGAAAAAATACAAAAATAATGAACAAGAAATATATTTCAGCTTACTACTGTGAGAGCCATAAAGTGCATCCCATTACACTCCCTTGCTCACTCAACAATTTGCCAAAAAGTCATAAATTTTGCAAGAAATAGACCAAAATACCTCTCAATTTCTTTTGGACAAAGTCAATAACAATGGGCAGACAAATTTTAATATTATTTTATGTGTTTCTTAACCAGGTAAACCCATAATGGTTTCCTTCCCTGAGGTGACCTAGAGTAGTAATGCTTAAGTGACTTGCTCAATGTCACATAGTTGGCAAAAAAGCATAAAAGGATTCAGACCCTATATCAAATGCCTTAGCCAGATCAAGGTAGGCAGTATGCACTGTTTTGCCTAAATCCATTTGCCTTGATGACCTTCTCAAAGATGTCCACCAAGTTGAGTGGGCATGAATACAGGAAGCAGTGCATTAATATCACAGATGCTTTAGTGCCACATAATGACAGATTACTTAAAGAAGTAACAGAACAATAAGCGTTGCATGGGCATGCATTTTCGGGACAATAAAACCCATGAAACTGTAATGACTAGCATTATTGACTGATTGTAATTCTCAGTGATTTACCCCTCCCCCCCCAAAAAAAAACGTTCAGGAAGGACAGGGTATAAATATGAGACAAAATCACAGATGTTCTACAAAACTGGAGAAAGGTAAGAGATGAAGTATTCTAAATCACTTCAAACTTGAACAGGACAACATGTTTTGCTTTAGCATGCAACAGAAACTATGAAACTCAATTTACTAGCATTACTGATTGATTGCAATCCTCAGATTTAAGTGATTTATCAGAAAATGAAAAAGTGAGTGAAGGTCTGACTAAGCTCTTAATTATCTGCTTCTTGTAGTCAATGATGCATGGTTTGATTCTTACTACCTCCATTAGCCTACTCAGTGAGTCTGAGCAAGTCACTTTACCGTGTAGTGATCCTAACAAAGTATCGTTAGCTTAAACAGATGTGTACAATGTTTTGATATGACACACAGAAGCATAGCTGGCTTTTACAGCACTGGTGAAGAGCAAAAAAGAAAAAAAAAAAGAAAAGTGCTTTCCATGCTTTTCTTTAGACCCCCGAAAAGTCAATTCTTTCTTCCATTCCTGGCTCTCCAAGTCAGCCAGGTAAACAGCCCTCTCGCTTCCCCTGCCCCTCATTTTGAAGACCAAAAATATGAGGTCCATTCCATGCTCTTCATTAGAAAATCAAAATAAAATAAAATAAAAATAAAGATAAAATAGAATAAAATAAAATAAAAATAAAGGTCAGATAGACTGGCAATTCAAGCCGGATTTATACAGATACATCCAAGCTCTTCAGTGGAAGAGCAAATCAAAAAAACTACTTTTAGCAATTGGCTTCCTACATCTTATCCCGCACAAAGTGCTGACATGCTGAACTCCCTTTCTCTACTGGCATTCAGAAATGTCAGTACAGAAAAGAATTCGAACACTACAGGAAGTGGACTTTTAAGAATTTGTCCCCAACACCTGCCAGCTGGGGTGCCCCACCCTTGCTTTTTTTCTGATGACACATTATCTCTCTACCTCTCAGTGCAAGAAATCTGGATAAAGCCTGACAAAATGGGGGACAAAGGCCCAAAAATAGAGACAAACTTTAAATATTGCTTTTATAAACTTATAAAATGGCTACAGTAACAGGGCTTGTGTTAACATGCATTTTCTGAAGGATGTGAAGTCTGAAACTCAAATGTATGTCATTATTTAGTGACTTCAATCCTAAGATCAAGCCAGTGATTTCCATGAAAAACACAGATTTTATGAGGAATAGAACAAAAATATGAGGCAAAAATCCAGACATTCTGCAAAAATCTGGACAGTTGAGAGGTATGCTTGGAATTCAGGATCTAAGATCCATTCTCCAGGCTGTCTCTCTCTGAAGTAGGGATGTGAAGTCCTATATAGTTCCTTGAAATTGAGTTTTCATTGTCTGTGCTGTCTCTCTGAAGTAGGTCTCTAAGATTTTTGAATTCTGGTTTTCTGGGAGATGTGATGTCCATTACAGTAGCTTGGAATCCATCCACACAAACACAACACACACACACATGCACACAGCTCACACATGCACACAAGCACACACACACTCACAAACGCACACACACACACACACACACACACACACACACACACACACACACACACACACACACATACACACACACACACACATGCGCACACACACACACACACACACACACACACACACACACACACACACACAAACACATGTGATTTCCACAGGCTATGGGGTACAGCATTTCCCTGCATTTACAATCCTCCAGTGCTTCTGATTTCCATTATCATGCTGAAAACGTCACCAGCATTTTCTGTCATTTCCTTAAGATGACCACATTTTCATCTACTTCACATTCAGTTGACTATTTCCTGTCTCATGTGCTGCCTGCACTTTCCACTACTTCCCATACAGATTCTATAGAATATTTCCTGTCTCACATACTAAATCTGATTGCTACTACATCCTGGTCACTGCACAATCAAATGAGGGCCTTTTTTTTTTGTTCCAGGGAATGGGGCACACACCATGGCACTCAGTAGTTTCACAGAGGGCTAGAGCCACATTGTGCTGAGTATAGTACTACCAATGCATGCAATCGCTGATGAGCAAAACAGGATTTTGCACCAGAAGATAAGGATTGGACTATCCTGGGGATTTTCCTTTCCTGAAAATGAAGTGGCCGTGGACTTAGCCTGGAATTCAGAAACATTTCTTCTGTGATTGCACAAATGCTACCATGCAGATGCTGAAGTGTGTGTTGTGGCTTGAAATATTAACAGGAATCTTGCAGCCCAAGCCACAACTACTTAAGTAACCCACCTGTGGAAATGACAGACTTGGTGGTGATATATTGATTCCTAGAATTGCAGCCGGTAATACTGTGAAGACAGGCAGCATGCAAATAGCATGTACACATGTACTACATTGTGATGTTATAAGAATGGCTAAATGGCTCCCAGCAATTTTATATATGGTTTTATTGCTTTAAATGGTAAAGAAATATATATACAGGCATGTAGAAATAGGGTACAGCAGACAGAGGAATATGTGCAAGGACACAGAGAAGATAAAAGTAGGAGTAGAGAGGGAGAGGAGTATATTTTTTGAGGGACAGGGACCCATTTCCTTTGTTTTCGTTTAAGAAAGGTAGATGCAGCAGGTTATAAGTAGAATAGAGGAGACTGGAAGAGGTAGAAGTGTGAAAGCAAGATCATACAAACAAACATAAAACACAAAGACCAACTTTACAGGTGGATGAATTTGATAATGGAATTATTGACATTCAGATAGAGAGAGGACAGTTGGTGATGAAGAAGGTTGGACAGAAAGGAGACAATAGTGGTTACACACAGTGAAGAGCAACAGCAGGGTGATGGATAGGGTTGGAGTCACACTCCTGCTACCACACTTCTTGGGCAAGACCCAGGAGGATGTTAGTCACTACAGTGACTGTGCTGTGTCTCTCGTCTGGACCCTACCTGAGGTTATGTTGTTGACAATACCAGGAAACAGCGTAACTCTTGAAGCCCTAAAATTATCCTCTCTTGGCAGTCAATACAGGCATTAAGCTGTTGATTCTCCAACTCCCCTATCACCTCTGCTGACTCCTAGTAAGTGAAGAATGGTACCCCCCCCCCAAGCACTTCCACTGGAGGGAACAATAGTTCTGCTATCCAGTGAATGACAGTATGATTCACTGATCCCCAAGGCAGCCTCCTGGGCATTATGATCTATACCCAATGGAGGAGTCAGACTAGAGCTAGATGGAGTGCTGACAGGAGAAGGACCGATGTTGAAGTGGAGATCTGTACCACACCACAGGCATGGTGCAGCTGTGGTTGGTGCTGCAGAAAATGGTAATGTAAAACAACAATCACTAAATAAAATGAGAAAAGAAGGATAGTGACAAAGACAAGGAGAGCACAGGAGGGATGACAAAAATGACATTAGTATTACTGCTATTTCAGATGACCACTCTGAATCCTACCAACCTTTTTACTACACAGAATATAGTTATGCTTTTAAAGTAGCTCATATAGTTATACCTAGGTGCATAAACTCACAATACATACTTTAGGATGCACAGGCAGATGAGCAGTGTCTCTGCCTTCATAGCTAGGATTGGGTGTGGTAGGCTGGAGGCCACTCTGGTGGGATGGAGGTGTTGGGCATAATACGGTATGGGTGATGTGTGGGGGAAGTGGTCATACTCATAGGCATGCCATGTGTACTTCAGCAGTGGCAACCCAGTATCCCCATGAGGGCACTCTGCTGTACCACAGGCAAAGAAGCAACTGTAGTTAACAGACACATCTATCAGCAGTTGCTTTGCAAAGACCTTTAGGTAAAGTGCTATGCACCAGGGCCCTTAACAAAGCTATGGCAAAAATATAGGGGTATGCCAGGTGAATCTATGACTGATAAGGAAATATGATGGAGTATTAAAAATAGGAAATACCAAGTGCTCTACTTTAACTACCCACATCAAACAGACAACTACCCAAAAACCCACATCAAACAGCTCCCCCATGGCCCTTCATTTCTCTCCAAGGTATGGTAGCCCTCTAGCAGTCATTGTTGATGTTCCTAAGGCTTTATAAGTAATATTGAACCCCTACTTAACATTTCCAATTGAGGTGCCACCATTTCATGGCTTGAAGATGCTTTGGATGGCATAATGGTACTACGGCATGAGCAGTGGCAGGAAAACATTGTAGGGGGATCCTACTCCTTCTAGTTGTTAGCAGTTTGGCTCTTTAACACCTGTGCAGGCCATGCAGCTCTACTATACTTCCTCAGCATCCAAGCAGGGCTCATTGACCTGCCTACCCATGTTATCTGTGTTTCATTGACTCATGCAAGTTCACAAAGCTGAACAAAGTCACTATAACAGACCTCTTAAGAGTGGCATTGATTAATTGTGCAATGAATTAGGCATGCAGTTCAGAAATATTCATTTGAATGAGGCTTACTAACATAAGGATCACACTAGAAGCTTCAAAATTGCACAATAAAAGCAGCCATGCCTCCTGCAGGTCTAATCATGCTGTAGAAAATTGAAATATTGAAAACTGTAGAGCAGTGATTTAACTGGTTCCTATTGATCATTACAAGCAAATCAGTTTTACAGAAGGCAAATGACTGGAGAATGGTGTTGTATACATTTTTGCTGTATTACTACTACTTTAACAACATCCATGACAAAGTAATGCTGTCATTGATTAGACTGCTGGGTGTAAATGACAACAGTGGCACCACTGCATGGGGGTCTGAATGCAGGCTGTGGTCTACTGCTAATAGCAGGGTAAGTGCAGGGCATGGGGTGTGGCAGGGTCAGTAGAGCACAGGTTTAGAGCGCTGTGCCCTTGCAGAGTCTGTAGGTAGTAGAGTCCTACCACTATAGGCCAATGACTGACACATCCACTCAGTGAATGCTGTTATGCCACTGTTTGGAGGTGTTCTTTTAGATGATAGTTATACCTACCATATGGTAGTACTTCTGTGGTGATGTGTGTATGGGTATGACTTATGTCAGGTGTGTTTTATGCTATGGGATTCCTATACCGACTACTTGTAATGCCATCAGGATTATTGATGAAGTAACTGCAAATGTACTACTGTGAGTTGTATCTGGTGGTGTCTGGGGGGGGGGGGGCAGCTAGCACACTGCAAAGGTGTGCATAAGGGGGAGTTGTGTTCGTCTGTCCTGCAGGGTAGTCCTATTTCCCTGTGGTGTCCCTACACCCTTAACAATCCCCCTATGTATTGCAGATGTTGGAGAAGAGTGCTAAGTGCCAATGAGTAGTACTAGGTGGAGCTTACAGAAACAGTGAATCATCTTACATGTAAGCTATGGATTGAATGGGTTATTCAATGACTACAGTTTATTGGTATTAGTCAAGATCACCGTAAGGCATGTGTACTTCATTGTCTATGTAACAATGTGGGTCACTGCCTTACTACAGCTGTGCCAGGGTGGTATTTCACTGTCCCATGCTACTATCTTTGATGTATTTGAGTAGGAATCCACCCGATTCCACACAGGAGGATATCTGTGTGTGGCATGAGGTGATTGCATTCATATCTTGTGGGATACTCTGTTGAAGTCTCATGACTGCCCATGGAATTCCCACACACATAATCTATTATGTCCTATGAGGGGATTTATGTTGTGGTCTCAGGTGAACTGAACCACATTGGAGCAGTGTATGTCACTTGCAGGGAGACTGCTTAACACTGCCAGTGATATCCTGTGCTGGGTGTTTGCTACCTCCACAGTTAGGGGGTGTACCAAGATGCCAGTGAAAAATGTTGCAATCCTAAAAAGACTACATGGAACCAGTGTGTTTAACTAAGTGGCCTCTGCTTATTCAGATGTGAAGAGTTGTTTCACTTGAACCCATATGTCTTTTGTTCGTCCTCCTTGGGGTATGTTGACATCTTGTCTACATGCCAGTAAAACACCCAGATAAACATAACACCTGCACATGCATTCTGAACATATCTGTGGGAACTCTCCCATACCTGCTGAAATGGATCATGGGTCTTGCCAACTCCTGCCTGTTGCATGTGTAACTGCATAGGAGTTTTTTCATGTGCAATCATACAATATCTCACATGGGTTGTCATGCCCAAAGAAGAGAAACACTTCAAGAGTAAATTTCCCATTGCAGGGAATGACCTTCTGCTACAGACTCTGTAAACATGGCTGGTAGATGCTTCATCATGACAGATCTGACTGGGCTTTTCAGGCACATATCTGGCAAGATGTTATACATGACAACATTGGTGTAGGTGGCCAAAATCACAAATATGAGAAAGTGCAAAGAAGGGCCACCGCCATGATCAGAGCAGCATGCAGTATGGCGGCCTGCTTGACACAGCAGTGGATGGCCACATGAGGAGGTCTGCAACAAAGCTATCTCTGACAGAAATGGAAGAGTTTGTGGCATCTCTACTTGGAAGTGCAGGCAATTCTGACAACCACCCTGGAGTGGTGGTCACTGGTGTTGATTTGCACATGGCCCTATATACATTCATTAGTGATGCTCCTTCTGAACATGGGTTACTATCTGCATTAGCAGTGCAATGCAAGGAGATAGAACATACAGGTTTAGCTTCTTTGTTTTACAAGGCTTTCAGGAATGCAAGTCCAAACTCACTTGCCTACATTATGCTACACATTGCTTTTATCTTACATATTATTTTTCTGTAACCTTCTATTAAATAGGAGTAGTTTCACTGAGCTGCGAGTTCCGGA